>NC_084573.2:13565000-13575000 GCF_033978685.3 Nerophis lumbriciformis | reverse complement strand
TTCACTTCCACAGGTTGTCATAGTTTTGATGCCTTGCAGTGACAATCTACAATGTAAATAGTCATGAAAATAAAGAAAATGCATTGACATGAGGAGAAGGTGTGGCCTGTACTGTATTTCTGAATGGAAAGTAGTCATCTTTATTGTGTTGTTAGCCTAAAAAATGTCGGCGGACCAGCCAGGACGCCTCTCATGTTGTGCAAGCACTAACATCAGTGCGAACATTACGATTTTTTTCTTTATTTCCCGATACTATATTATATGGTTGCCAAGTTGTTCTCATGTTTTATTCATTGGCTTCAGCAGCACTTTGATTGGTATTTACTACACTGGCTAAAAAAAATGAAAGCGAGGGCCCTGTAGCCAAAACATATCCCTTTCTGCCGCCTTCACTCCGCGATAAATAATCATTCTCGTTGCTTCCAACTGAGACGGCGCTGTAAAGACAATCCAACCCACGACGCGCCGGTAGGTGGGGGGAGTCCATTCATTAAGAAGCCCCGCGGTTCTCATAAAGAATGTAGCCCTATTAAACACATTCAGCATGCATGTGAGTGAGATTAGATATTCTAATTAAAAACCCTTTACTGCGCGATGAAGACGGGTGGGTCCGCCGTGGAGATCTCATATTTTATAAAGAGATTACAGATGCATGGGGCAGGATATTATCTGAATCATCAGCGCTTGAAGAGAGGAAAGTAATAACTGGAACTTTTCAGCAAGATTTAGAGTATGTTTACATTGCATTCATCAATTTAAACCACAATCGCTTGCCTTTACGGTTTCAGGTACAGACGATGGTACCTAACCCAGAACTGCAGACATCTCGCAATAGGCATGACGAGGTAATGTGTGTAAAGGAATATTACCGGATTTTCCGGACCATATGGCGCACCGGATTATAAGGCTATAATTATAAGATTTATTTTCTTTTCTGCTATGCCCCCCTCTCCCTTATGGAACAGGTCAGGTGGCCATGGATGAAGTTCTGGCTGTCCTGGACTCTTACTATTATGTTAGATCCACTATGGACTGGACTCTCACTATTATGTTGGATCCACTATGGACTGGACTCTCACTATTATGTTAGATCCACTATGGACTGGACTCTCACTATTATGTTAGATCCACTATGGACTGGACTCTCTCTATTATGTTAGATTCACTATGGACTGGACTCTCACTATTTATTATGATGGATCCACTATGGACTGGACTCTCACTATAATGTTGGATCCACTATGGACTGGACTCTCACTATTATGTTAGATCCACTATGGACTGGACTCTCACTATTATGTTGGATCCACTATGGACTGGACTCTCACTATTATGTTAGATCCACTCTGGACTAGACTCACACTATTATGTTAGATCCACTATGGACTGGACTCTCTCACTATTATGTTAGATCCACTATGGACTGGACTCTCACTATTATGTTAGATCCACAATGGACTGGACTCTCACTATTATGTTTGATCCACTATGGACTGGACTCTCACTATTATGTTAGATCCACTCTGGACTGGACTCTCACTATTATGTTAGATCCACTATGGACTGGACTCTCACTATTATGTTTGATCTGCTATGGACTGGACTCTCACTATTATGTTAGATCCACTTTGGACTGGACTCTCACTATTATGTTGGATCCACTATGGACTGGACTCTCACTATTATGCTAGATCCACTATGGACTGGACTCTCACACTATTATGTTAGATCCACTATGGACTGGACTCTCTCACTATTATGTTAGATCCACTATGGACTGGACTCTTACTATTATGTTAGATCCATTATGGACTGGACTCTCTCACTATTATGTTAGATCCACTACGGGCTGGACTCTTACTATTATGTTAGATCCACTATGGACTGGACTCTCACACTATTATGTTAGATCCACTATGGACTGGACTCTCACTATTATGTTTGATCCACTCTGGACTGAACTCTCACTATTATGTTAGATCCACTATGGACTGGACTCTCACTATTATGATAGATTCACTATGGACTGGACTCTCACTATTATGTTAGATCCACTATGGACTGGACTCTCACTATTATGTTAGATCCACTATGGACTGGACTCTTACTATTATGTTAGATCCATTATGGACTGGACTCTCTCACTATTATGTTAGATCCACTATGGGCTGGACTCTTACTATTATGTTAGATCCACTATGGACTGGACTCTCACACTATTATGTTAGATCCACTATGGACTGGACTCTCACTATTATGTTTGATCCACTCTGGACTGAACTCTCACTATTATGTTAGATCCACTATGGACTGGACTCTCACTATTATGATAGATTCACTATGGACTGGACTCTCACTATTATGTTAGATCCACTATGGACTGGACTCTCACTATTATGTCAGATCCACTATGGACTGGACTCTCACTATTATGTTAGATCCACTATGGACTGGACTCTCACTATTATATACTAGACCCACTCGACATCCATTGCATCCGGTTACTGTGCGCACATTTTCAAGATTTATGCAGATCCCAAATAAAGATCAGCAGGTGCCAGAAGGCAAGAAAAGTTGCTTTTGCATAATATTGCGAAACAAAACGCCAGATAATATGTCTTACCTTATACACACACCATAATAATACTCGTCTGTTTATGCACAGTACAATCCATCAAGCGGTGTGGCTTCATAGCTTACCAAAGTCGTACTAAAACATTTTGATAGATTTTTAAGCGCCGTGTGTAATGTTCTATATTTTCAATGGAACATATAACATGTGGGTGTTGTTTACTTGAGTCATATTGCAGTCTACGCGTATCTCTTACGTGTGACTGCCACCATATTGCAGTCTACACGTATCTCTTATGTGTGACTGCCATCTACTGGTCACACTTATCATTTCACCATGTACCAAATAAAATTGCTTCAAGGTAGAAAAGCACAACCAGAATTGTTCCGTACATTAGGAGCACCGGGTTATAAGGCGCACTGCCGATGAGCGGGTCTATTCAGGTCTATTTTCATACAAAAGGCGCACTGGATTATAGGGCGCATTAAAGAAGTCATATTATGATTTTTTTCTTAATTTAAAACACTTTCTTGTGGTCTACATAACACGTAATGGCGTAATGTTCTTGATTTCCAATGGGACATTTAAAAGTTTTGGTGTTGTTTACTGTCGTCATATTGCAGTCCACACGTATCTCTTATGCGTGACTACTTTACTTTACACTACTTTATATTAGAAATGGCAACAGCGGAGGATGAATGTCCCATAACAAGAAGATAGAGAAAAAGAAGACCACAGTGTTGGAACGGACTACACAAGCGGATGTGCGCAAATTTTCAGGATTTATGCAGATCCCAAATAAAGATCAGCAGGTGCCAGAAGGTAAGAAAAGTTGCTTTTGCATAATATTGCGAGACAAAACGCCAGATATTATGTCTTACCTTACATAATGTTCTTGATTTCCAATGGGACATTTAAAAGTTTTGGTGTTGTTTACTGGCGTCATATTGCAGTCCACACGTACCTCTTATGCGTGACTACTTTACTTTACACTACAGTCTACGCGTATCTCTTACGTGTGACTGCCACCATATTGCAGTCTACACGTATCTCTTATGTGTGACTGCCATCTACTGGTCACACTTATCATTTCACCATGTACCAAATAAAATTGCTTCGAGGTCGGTAAGCACAACCAGAATTATTCTGTACATTAGGAGCACCGGGTTATAAGGCGCACTGCAGATGAGCGGGTCTATTCAGGTCTATTTTCATACAAAAGGCGCACTGGATTATAGGGCGCATTAAATAAATCATATTATGATTTATTTCTTAATCTAAAACACTTTCTTGTGGTCTACATAACACGTAATGGCGTAATGTTCTTGATTTCCAATGGGACATTTAAAAGTTTTGGTGTTGTTTACTGGCGTCATATTGCAGTCCACACGTACCGTATTTTTCGGACTATAAGTCGCAGTTTTTTCAAAGTTTGGCTGGGCTCCAGTGCGATTTATATATGTTATTTTCCTTCTTTATTATGCATTTTCGGCAGGTGCGACTTATACTCCGGTGCAACTTATACTCCAAAAAATACGGTATCTCTTATGCGTGACTACTTTACTTTACACTACTTTATATTAGAAATGGCAACAGCGGAGGATGAACGTCCCATAACAAGAAGATAGAGAAAAAGAAGACTACGGTGTTGGAACGGACTACACAAGCGGATGTGCGCGCATTTTCAGGATTTATGCAGATCCCAAATAAAGATCAGCAGGTGCCAGAAGGTAAGAAAAGTTGATTTTGCATAATATTGCGAAACAAAACGCCAGATATTATGTCTTACCTTACATAATGTTCTTGATTTCCAATGGGACATTTAAAAGTTTTGGTGTTGTTTACTGGCGTCATATTGCAGTCCACACGTACCTCTTATGCGTGACTACTTTACTTTACACTACTTTATATTAGAAATGGCAACAGCGGAGGATGAACGTCCCATAACAAGAAGATAGAGAAAAAGAAGACTACGGTGTTGGAACGGACTACACAAGCGGATGTGCGCACATTTTCAGGATTCATGCAGATCCCAAATAAAGATCAGCAGGTGCCAAAAGGCAAGAAAAGTTGCTTTTGCATAATATTGCGAAACAAAACAACAGATAATATGTCTTACCTTATACACACACCATAATAATACTGGTATGTTGAAGCACAGTACAATCCATCAAGCGGTGCGGCTTCATAGCTTACCAAAGTCGTACTAAAACATTTTGATGGATTTTTGAGCGCCGTGTGTAATGTTCTATATTTTCAATGGAACATATAACATGTTGGTGTTGTTTACTTGAGTCATATCACAGTTTACACGTATCTCTTATGTGTGACTGCCATCTACTGGTCACACTTATCATATCACCACGTACCAAATAAAACTGCTTCGAGGTCGGTAAGCACAACCAGAATTATCCCGTACATTAGACGCACCGGGTTATAAAGTGCACTGCAGATGAGTGGGTCTATTTAGGTCTATTTTCATACAAAAGGCGCACTGGATTATAAGGCGCATTAAAGAAGTCATATAATGATTTTTTTCTAAATGTAAAACACTTCCTTGTGGTCTACATAACATGCAATGGCGTAATGTTTTGATTTCCAATTTGACATTTAAAGTATTGGTGTTGTTTACTTGAGTCATATTGCAGTCCACACAAATCTCTTATGTGTGACTACTTTACTTTACATTACTTTATACTAGAAATGGCAACAGCAGAGGACAAATGTCCCATAACAAGAAGATAGAGAAAAATAAGACTATGGTGTTGGAACGGACATTTTCAGGATTTATGCAGATCCCAAATAAAGATCAGCAGGTGCCAGAAGGTAAGAAAAGTTGCTTTTTCATAATATTGCGAAACAAAACGCCAGATTATATGTTTTACCTTATACACGCACCATAATAATACTCGTATGTTGAAGCACAGTACAATCCATCAAACGGTGCAGATTCATAGCTTACCAAAGTCGTACTACAATATTTTTGAGCACCGTGGGTAATGTTCTATATTTTCAATGGAACATATAAATGTTGGTGTTGTTTACCTGAGTCATATTGCAGTTTACACGTATCTCTTATGTGTGACTGCCATCTACTGGTCACACTTATAATTTCACCATGTACCAAATAAAATTGTTTCGAGGTCGGTAAGCACAACCAGAATTATGCCGTACATTAGGCGCACCGGGTTATAAGGCGCACTGTCGATTTTTGAGAAAATGAAAGGATTTTATAGCCTTATAGTCTGGAAAAATACGGTATTAAGAAAGCAGAAGGATGAAATGTCTCTTTTTTTTACCCCGAATGACGGGGGAATCTTAAATATCCCCCATACCTGTTTTAGTATCCAGGCAGCCATCTCGTGTCCGCAATCGAAGATGACGTGGAACTCTTTCGCTTTCTTCATCTCCTTCAGCAGTGGCTTGGCGTCCTTGGTCTCGGTGGGCAGCTGCCGGATCTTCAAACGAATGTTGTATCGCGACGGCGCCTTGATCAGCTCCTGGAGTCGGATGAGCCCTGCAGACAAAGGAGACGCAACAGAGCGCAAATGTTTAAAAAGACGGGGCTCGGCGTGCACGGGCGTTTGATCGGCCCGCCATTTGGAAGCTGGCGCAACAAAACAAGCGGTTCGCCGGGGCTCATATGTATGCGTCCGCCGATTCTCACCGTATTGATCCTCTTCATGCCAATGCAAACCTATCAAAAGAATTTCACAACCAAGGCAGCATGTTGCTCTCCTTTATGCCAAAAATACAAAGCTAGTACAGAGAAAGTTTCAAGCCTCATAAATAGAGATTTTGCTTTTGGTCTCGAAGCACGTTGAATTGACTCCTGGTGGTCTATCCAAAACACGCTTTGATTAGCCAGGTTCTGTTTTTCCTTTCCACATCGCATCTTTTGTAGGCCGGACCACATGCTCAGGTCGAAAGCAACCCTGTGATGAGATCACAATGAGTCCCCCCCTCCCCCGGTGAGAGGAACTTCAGAGTCTAGTGATGAAAGCAGAGGGATTGATGGGAGAGATGATTACTTGTCATGGCTATAAAAATGGACTGGGGGAGCGAGGGGGTAGTTGGAGAATTGGAGCGAGATAAGGTTTTGTTTCTTTATGGAACCATTTCAACATAGCTGAGTCTTATTTCTTAAGTTGAATTGAACTGCTGTGTGAGCCCATTAATGGGGTGTGGGGCGAGGTCTCCGTGTGAAGGGTGAAATAGGAACACCGAGGTCTTGTTGTGAACCATTGTAAGGAAGGACACTGAATATCCGCAAAGCTCTCCAAAAGGTGATTCTAATAGATTCCCATACTTGGTATAATGCCGACAGGACTTCAGAATCAGAAATACAAACCCCGTTTCCATATGAGTTGGGAAATTGTGTTAGATGTAAATATAAACGGAATACAATGATTTGCAAATCATTTTCAAGCCATATTCAGTTGAATATGCTACAAAGACAACATATTTGATGTTCAAACTGATAAACATTTTTTTTTGTGCAAATAATCATTAACTTTAGAATTTGATGCCAGCAACACGTGACAAAGAAGTTGGGAAAGGTGGCAATAAATACTGATAAAGTTGAGGAATGCTCATCAAACACTTATTTGGAACATCCCACACCACAGGTGAACAGGCTGATTGGGAACAGGTGGGTGCCATGATTGGGTATAAAAGTAGATTCCATGAAATGCTCAGTCATTCACAAACAAGGATGGGGCGAGGGTCACCACTTTGGCAACAAGTGCGTGAGCAAATTGTTGAACAGTTTAAGAAAAACCTTTCTCAACCAGCTATTGCAAGGAATTTAGGGATTTCACCGTCTACGGTCCGGAATATCATCAAAGAGTTCAGAGAATCTGGAGAAATCACTGCACGTAAGCAGCTAAGCCCGTGACCTTCGATCCCTCAAGCTGAACTGCATCAACAAGCGACATCAGTGTGTAAAGGATATCACCACATGGGCTCAGGAACACTTCAGAAACCCACTGTCAGTAACTACAGTTGGTCGCTACATCTGTAAGTGCAAGTTAAAACTCTCCTATGAAAGGCGAAAACTGTTTATCAACAACACCCAGAAACGCCGTCGGCTTCGCTGGGCCTGAGTTCATCTGAGATGGACTGATACAAAATGGAAAAGTGTTCTGTGGTCTGACGAGTCCACATTTCAAATTGTTTTTTGAAATGTTGGACGTCGTGTCCTCCGGGCCAAAGAGGAAATGAACCATCCGGATTGTTATAGGCGCAAAGTGTAAAAGCCAGCATCTTTCACAATTGTATGTCAGACCCACTCGACGTCCATTGCATCCGGTCCTCCCCTAGAGGGGGGTGGGGGTTGGAGGTTTCTCATAGTCATTCACATCGACGTCTCATTGAGGTTGTGAGTTTTTCCTTGCCCTTATGTGGGCACTGTACCGCGGATGTCGTTGTGGCTTGTGCAGCCCTTTGAGACACTTGTGATTTAGGGCTATATAAATAAAAATTGATTGATTGGCTGTATGTTAAAGGGGAATATTATCACCAGACCTATGTAAGCGTCAATATATACCTTGATGTTGCAGAAAAAAGACCATATATTTTTCGATTTCCGAACTCTAAATGGGTGCATTTTGGCGAATTAAACACCTTTCTAATATTCGCTCTTGGGAAGCAATCCGCCATTTTCTCAAACACCGAGTCAAATCAGCTCTGTTATTTTCCGTTTTTTCGACTGTTTTCCGTACCTTGGAGACATCATGCCTCGTCGGTGTGTTGTCGGAGGGTGTAACAACACGAACAGGGACGGATTCAAGTTGCACCAGTGGCCCAAAGATGCGAAAGTGGCAAGAAATTGGACGTTTGTTCCGCACACTTTACCGACGAAAGCTATGCTACGACAGAGATGGCAAGAATGTGTGGATATCCTGCGACACTCAAAGCAGATGCATTTCCAACGATAAAGCCAAAGAAATCTGCCGCCAGACCCCCATTGAATCTGCCGGAGTGTGTGAGCAATTCAGGGACAAAAGCCCTCGGTAGCACGGCAAGCAATGGCGGCAGTTTGTTCCCGCAGACGAGCGAGCTAAACCCCCTGGGTGTCTTGGCTCACACCGCTTCCGCCACCGAAGATGATCAAGAGAAGAATATCGACAGTAGCTTCCCTGGCCTGCTGACATGAGGGTATGTCTACAGAATATATTAATTGATGAAAATTGGGCTGTCTGCACTCTCAAAGTGCATGTTGTTGCCAAATGTATTTCATATGCTGTAAACCTAGTTCATAGTTGTTAGTTTCCTTTAATGCCAAACAAACACATAGCAATCGTTGGTTAGAAGGCGATCGCCGAATTCGTCCTCGCTTTCTCCCGTGTCGCTGGCTGTCGTGTCGTTTTCGTCGGTTTCGCTTGCATACGGTTCAAACCGATATGGCTCAATAGCTTCAGTTTCTTCTTCAATTTCGTTTCCGCTACCTGCCTCCACACTACAACCATCCGTTTCAATACATGCGTAATCTGTTGAATCACTTAAGCCGCTGAAATCCGAGTCTGAATCCGAGCTAATGTCGCTATAGCTTGCTGTTCTATGCGCCATGTTTGTTTGTGTTGGCATCACTATGTGACGTCACAGGAAAATGGACGCTGGATTTTAACGATGGTTAAAATCAGGCACTTTGAAGCTTTTTTTAGGGATATTGCGTGATGGGTAAAATTTTGAAAAAAACTTCGAAAAATAAAGTAAGCCACTGGGAACTGATTTTTAATGGTTTTAACCCTTCTGAAATTGTGATAATGTTCCCCTTTAAAAAGTCACTTAGAAGCTTAAAAAACAAGGCATTTAAAAGTGAAATGTCTTCAAGACGAAGTCCAGCCGCGTTCAATTCCATTTTTTAGGGATTGGACTTGAATGACTGAGAACCTTCACACACTTATCCTGATACTGCCACTCTGGGAGGGTTTAGTTTAAAATGGGGGGGGGGGGGGGGCTGTCAAGGGAGCTGAACGTTTGCGAAACACTGTCAGTGTAGATATTTGTGGGTTCTAGCTAATGCCTTCAGACGTTCCCCCTGGATCTTCTAACGGCTGTGTGTGAATATTTTATCCCCTCCGATAGTCTTCCCCGCCAGCCGTCAGATAGGCTCCAAATCAGTAGCTAAGGGCCCTGGAGCATGAAGCAGTGTGATTTGCCAGCCAGGGGCCAGGTAGAGGCGGCAGCAGCATGGTAGGAAGGCTGCACAGCTTGTCACGCTTTTCAGGGCGTCAGGTGTGTCCAATGCATGCAGGGGACGCCCTACCCCTCAGCAAGTCTCCCTTTGGGGCAGGGACTGTAGCGGTGAGAGGTCACCACTGTGGTTGTTGGCTGGAGAACACAGGCAGGAAGTGACGGGAGGTCAAGGAGACACTCCAGATAAATGTGGCCATTGGGATGGGATATATATCATCCGGAGGTTAA
>NC_084573.2:13195000-13200000 GCF_033978685.3 Nerophis lumbriciformis | reverse complement strand
ACAGTGTATTTCCAATACATCCATTAATATTTCTATAGTGTCGTATATTACCCATTACATATATAGTGTAGTTTGTTCATTATTATGCAATGCACAGCTGCAGCAATAATATTTGTATTTCTATACGCCGCAGGTGCTGGATGCAAGACAACATGTTGGATGCATGATCTCAGGAATACCAAACAAGCTGGATTCGATCCCTAAAGCACATTTTTTCCTTGTGATAAAGAACAATAAGTAGGGGGGGTTTGCAGGGAATTAAGAATATAGTGACCATGACGAGGAGGCAAAGCGCGCTGCTGATGTGAAGGAGCAACATATCCGCATGCAAGCCAGGAGCCACCAGTGAGCGCCGACATGAAGGAGAAGTCCAAAACGGCTGCAAGGACTAGACGGGAAAAGGAGAACAGTGAATTTTACGAACTGGCCAAAATGTTGCCTTTGCCGTCGGCCATTACGTCACAACTGGACAAAGCGTCCATCATCAGACTGACCACCAGCTACCTGAAGATGAGGATAGTCTTCCCGCAGGGTGAGCATGCATGCATTCCATCCATTTGTATATATATATTTTTTCAATTAATAGAGTTCATTTTCCGGTGCACAAAAAAAAAAGAAAAAAAATAATAATATAGACACTTCTATAAAAATAGAACCCAATACAAGAAATATATTAGAAATAAGAAAAAAAGAAATATGGTATATGTAACAACATCTGTGTTGTGGCACTGCATCAGACAGAGAAAGTCGCCAGAATATTAGGAACACTTGCCACTAGAAAAACACAACCCCATTATAGTAGTGGAAGTCAGTACATTTTATTTATAAATCACAAAGCGCTGCACAAAACACGGGCGAAGCAAAACAACACCATAAAAAAGGATACAAAGTGGATTAAAAATGACAGCTAAAAAGGTGCATTCGCTAAAAGCTTTAATAAAAAATGAGAAGCGCTTCCGAACGATAAATGTTTTAATCGGGTTAATCGCACTTTCGCATGTTGATTAATCACGATTAATCGCTCTTGTGTCGCTCTATAGTGTTGTATATGACCCATACATATATATTGTAGTTTGCAAATATATTATACCAACTTGTGATTTTTTTTTTTTTTTTTTTTACATTTTGGATATATTCTACAATTATGCAATGCACAGCTGCAGCTATAATATTTTCTTTCTATACGCCCAGGTGATGGATGCAAGGCAACATGTTGCGTGCGAAATGTCATTCAACAAATGACATTTTGCAGTAAGAATGTCATACAGGAACCTTGTTTAAATCATTTATTTGCTCAAAACAGTTTTCTGTAAAAAAAAATAAAAAAAAATCAATCAGTGGATTTTAAGGTAAAACGCTGGCAGCTCAAAATTTTACTGAAAAAACTAAAAGTGGTACTGTTTTCGTTTGTATTTACAGTAATGCACTGTAAAAACAACCATGTACAGTATTTATGAAAAAAAAGTGTTGTTTTTACAGTAAAATGCTGGCAGCTCAGTCTCTATAGAATTTTGCTGTGAAAATAAAAGTGGTACGGTTTTTGTTTTCATTCACAGTAATGCACTGTGAAAACAACCATGCACAGTATTTTCTATATATAAAAAAAAAACTAACAAAAAAAAATCAGTGAATTTTACAGTAAAATGCTGGCAGCTCAGTCTCTATATAGAATTTTACTGTGAAAATAAAAGTAGTACTGTTTTCGTTTTCATTTACAGTAACGCACTGTGAAAACAATCATGCACAGTATTTTCTATTAAAAAAAATCAAAAAACAAAACACAATCATTCGATTTTACAGTAAAATGCTGGCAGTTCCGTCTCTGTAGAATTTTACTGTAAAAATAAAAGTGTTACTGTTTTTGTTTTCTTTCACAGTAATGTACTGTAAAAATAACCATGCACAGTATTTTCTGTAAAAAAAGAAAGAAAAGAAAAGTTGATTTTACAGTAAAATGCTGGCAGCTCAGTCTGTATAGAATTTTACTGTAAAAATAAAAGTGGTAATATTTTAGTTTTTATTTACAGTAACGCACTGCAAAAACAACCATGCACAGTATTTGATAAAAACAAAACAAAACAAAAAACACAGTCGATTTTACAGTAAAATACTAGCAGTTCAGTCTCTATAGAATTCTACTGTAAAAATAAGAGTGGTGTTGTTTTTGTTTTCATTTACAATAATGCACTGTAAAAACTATCATGCACAGTATTTTCTATTAAAAAAAACAAAAAACAAACCCACAGTCGATTTTACAGTAAAATGCTAGCACTCAGTCTCTATTATAGAATTTTACTGTAAAAATTAAATCGGCACTGTTTTTGTTTTCATTTACAGTAATGCACTGTGAAAATAAGCATACACAGTATTTTCTATCAAAAAAAAACAACAACCAAAAAACACAATCAGTCGATTTTACAGTAAAATGCTGGTACTGTTTTCGTTTTCATTTACAGTAATGCACTGTAAAAACAACCATGCACATTATTTATTGTAAAAAAAAAAGGCAACTCAGTCGCCAGAATTTAAAAAATTTCAATTTACAGTAACTCCCACTGTAAAAAGTGCAGTCAAAAATAAATTGTGATTAATCTGCGTTCTTACATGATTGATGCGATAATGTTTTGTGATTAATTGCATGAGTTAATGCGTTAACTTCACCAGCCCCAATATATAAATACACATGAATATCTTTATGGGGAGTGTCAATCAAAACATAGCATTTTTTTTTTTGATAGAGCACATTAAAGAAAGGAATTAAAGAAAATATTGCATGCGATGAATTAAATCAATGCATATTCGACATGGATCGAGCTTGCAAGAAAAGACCTCCATTCTCATCCCTTTTTTCTCCGGCTCAGCAGCTCTCTGCAGGTTGCACGCTGCTGCGTGACTGCGAACACGACGCAGCTATTACGGCGAGGCCCTGCAGGGCTTCTAATCACCTTAAGCCTTGTGAGCGGGAGGGAAACACACACCTGCGATGCCGTATAAGCTCATGCATGCATGCTCTATATGCACAGGCAAAACATGCACAACTCAATCATTTACGATGCACGCTTGTAGGAACATTACGGTGTTTTTTTCTTCTTCTTCCAGATAGGACATTTGTTCTCATTTAAATCAGACAAAATATATAAGAAACACATTCTAATTAAAAAAGTAATATTGCTAATAATTGACAAATATAACATTAGCCACTAATTTTAACGCATTGTATATCATATACTGGTACATTAGGGCACAGTTAATTTTATACAATTGGTATTTAATTGTGGGTAATGATCCTGTTTTAAACTGTATATGCAAAAGTGTGCTATTTTGCTTTAATGATGCATTTTAAATCATATTCTGGTATATTAGGGCACAATAATTTTATACAATTGGTATTTCATTGTGATGCTGTTTTAAACTGTACATGCAAAACTGTGCTATTTTGCTGTAAATAATGCATTTTAAATCATATGCTTGTGTATTAGGGCACAATTATTTTCATACAATTGGTATTTAATTGTAAGTAATGATCCTGTTTTGAACTCATGCTACACTGTGCTATCTCGCTTTATTGATGCATTTTAATGCATTTTATATAATATGCTGGTATATTAGGGCACAATTAATTTTATACAATTGGTATTTAATTGTGGGTAATGATGTTGTTTTAAACGGTACATGCAAAATTGTGCTATTTTGCTTTAAATAATGCATTTTAAATCATATGCTTGTATATTAGGGCACACTTATTTCCATGCAATTGGTATTTAATTGTAAGTAATGATCCTGTTTTAAACTCATGCAACACTGTGCTATTTTGCTTTATTGATGCATTTTAACGCATTTTATATCATATGCTGGTATATTAGGGCACAATTAATTTTATACAATTGGTATTTAATTGTGGGTAATGATGCTGTTTTAAACGGTACATGCAAAATTGTGCTATTTTGCTTTAAATAATGCATTTTAAATCATATGCTTGTATATTAGGGCACATTTATTTTCATACAATTGGTATTTAATTGTAAGTAATGATCCTGTTTTGAACTGTATATGCAACACTGTGCTATGTCGCTTTAATGATGCATTTTAATGCATTTTATATCATATGCTGGTATATTAGGGCACAATTAATTGTATACAATTGGTATTTAATTGTGGGGAATGATCCTGTTTTAAACTGTATATGCAAAATGGTGCTATTTTGCTTTAATGATGCATTTGAACGCATTTTATATCATACACTGGTATATTATGGCCCAATTAATGTTATAAAATTGGTATTTAATTGTAAGTAATGATCCTGTTTTAATCTGTATATGCAAAATGGTGCTATTTTGCTTCGACTTATGCATTTTAAATCCTATGCTGGTATAATAGGGCACAATTAATGTTATAAAATTGGTATTTAATTGTGGGTAATGATCCTGTTTTAAACTGTATATGCAAAATTGTGCTATATTGCTTTAATGATGCATTTTAACGCATTTTACATCATATACTGGTATATTAGGGCACAGTTATTTTATACAATTGATCCGGTTTTAAACTGTACATGCAAATTGTGCTATTGTGCTTTACTGATGCATTTTAAATCATATACTGGTATATTAAGGCACAATTAATGTTATACAATTGGTATTTAGTTGTTGGTGATGATCTCGTTTTAAACTGTATATGCAAACTTCTGTCATTTTGCTTTAATGACGCATTTTAACGCATTTTATATCATATGCTGGTATTTTAGGGCACAGTTAATTTTATACAATCGGCATTTAATTGTGTGTAATGATCCTGTTTTAAACTGTATATGCAAAATGTTGCTATTTTGCTTTAAATGATGCCTTTTAAATCATATGCTGGTATATTAGGGCACAATTATTTTGTATAAAATTGGTATTTAATTGTGGGTAATGATCCTGTTTTAAACTGTACAAGCAAAATTGTGCAATTTTGCTTTAATAGGACCTTTAAATGGACTATGTTGGTGCATGGATTTGAGA
>NC_084573.2:13170000-13190000 GCF_033978685.3 Nerophis lumbriciformis | reverse complement strand
CGCTGGCCGCCGCCGCCTCTCCACAGCGTTAAAGAGGAGCGCGTCTTTGTAAACACTGAACAGGCACGCCAAACGCGCCTCTCAGAGCGAAACGGTGCTTTAGTTTATGAATTTACAACGCAGATACAAATGACACATTCATGTTTTTGTGTAATAATGACAACGTATACGCACGCGGACGATTGACTTGTTGATGGTGATGGCAAGAACGCTGTCGGGGGTTTTCTTTTCAAATGTTCGTTCATAGCCGTTGTGCTGCTATGATAGGCCATTTCCGCTCGACACAGTGTGCATACAATTGAAATACTCCCACACTTTTGACGACTTTTGGCGTGCTTTTTTCCCCTCGCTCGCATCGTCTGCTTTGCGCTCCGCCATGACAGTAGTGTGACGTAAATATGCGACGCGCCGACGCACAAAAACGGCGTCGACGTATTTACGTAACCGATGACGTCGACTACGTCGACGCGTCGTTTCAGCCTTAGTGTACACGGATGTAGGGAGAAGTACAGAGCGCCAATAAACCTTAAAGGCACTGCCTTTGCGTGCCGGCCCAATCACATAATATCTACGGCTTTTCACGCACTAGTGAATCCACACATATTTCGTCAATAGCCATACAGGTCACACTGAGGGTGGCCGTATAAACAACTTTAACACTGTTACAATTATGCGCCACACTGTGAACCCACACCAAACAAGAATGACAAACACATTTCGGGAGAACATCCGCACCGTATCACAACATAAACACAACAGAACAAATACCCAGAACCCCTTGCAGCACTAACTCTTCCGGGACGCTACAATATACACCCCCCGCTACCCCCTACCACCCCACTTCAACCCCGCCCCCCCTCCCAACCCTGCCCACCTCAACCTCCTCATGCTCTCTTCGGGAGAGCATGTCCCAAATTCCAAGCTGCTGTTTTGAGGCATGTAAAAAAAAATACTGCACTTTGTGACTTCAATAATAAATATGGCAGTGCCATGTTGGCATTTTTTTTTCCATAACTTGAGTTGATTTATTTTGGTAAACCTTGTTACATTGTTTAATGCATCCAACAAAATTAGGCATAATAATGTGTTAATTCCACGACTTTATATATCGATATCGGTTGATATCGGAATCGGTAATTAAGAGTTGGACAATATCGGAATATCGGATATCGGCAAAAAAGCCATTATCGGAAATCTCTAATAATAATAATGATATGTATGTATGATATGATAATAATAATGATAATAATAATAATTAGCTTTATTGTCTCTGAGGAGAAATTTGTTTTACATACATACATACATACAGTTCATCCGACATTACAGTGACGACAGTGAACAGCGCGCAGGTATATCAGTTAGTTATGAGATCACACATTACACTCCCCCCGTATTGCACACCTCCCGTATTGCACTATCCCAATATTGCACTCCCTACTATTGCATCCGGTTATTACTGTAGTTTTCTGTTGTTAAGTGCTTTGATTGCCAGTGGGACAAATGAAAATCTATACCTGTTGAGTTTGTATGTAGCTATTCTGTACAATTTACCATTAGGCATCAACACAACTGCACTATGAAGTATGTGGTGTGGGTCACGGGTGATTTTAAGACCCTGCTTCCTCACGGTCTGGTCGAATATTTCTTGAAGGGAACAAGGGGGCTGCATGCCAATTATTTTTACCAGCCCTCTTGATAAGGTTTTGAAGTTGGGTTTTGAGTTTGACAGACAGATTTCCAAACCATGTGGAGATGCCATCATGTACATTTTGGGTGTCCCACTCAGTAAAAAAACTGTAACATTCCATATCGTTTTTTTGAGGTGGTCTGTCCTAACGTTTTTAGAACTCGATCGGACATTGGGACTTTAGGTATTAGTGTTCCTGAAAAAAGTTTTTTACAACTAAAAGTGTACATATAATTTATACACACATACACACTGGCCCCCAGACGCATGTTTTCTATATATATGTATATATATTGCCCAGCTCTGTTATAGAGCTAGAAGTATAGTGGTTCACATAGTTGACTCTGACGTAGGATCAATTCTTATCGACATGTATTCGTCAATGACGACCAGTTTGAGGTGTAGTTTGTCTTTCATGAGCAATGCATGGATAGTATTACGGGCTACTATACATAAATAACAGTACAAACGCACAGGGATGGGTACCAAATTGGGTACTTGCAGGCACCGACCGAAATCCGTCGGTACTACCGGGGTATCGATTCACGTAAAATCAAACAGCGCCATATTTCGATACCTTTGTCGCACGTGATGTCAAACACCTGACGGTCAAACAAGTATTCAAGCCAGGGCCATACTGGCCCCTGAGTCAATTCAAAACTTGGTAGACAAACATTATTCAGTAAATTCCTAAAAACACTGGAGTGCTCCTATTGTATAGAGGAACTTGGAAAATTCCTGGCAAACACAGCTACCAGTATTTTATCATCCATTTTATATTTATTTTTTTGTTAACAATATATCAGTTTTTTTAATAGGCAAAAACAGCTATCAACTGTAAAAATCAACATCAACATACCGTAACGTTTTGTACATCCTGACTGTATTTTTTACAATGAATTCCTGGCAACCAAAGCCGCCGGTATTATGTCGTAAATTGTGCAGATTTTTTTTTTTTTTTTTTTTACAGTGTAGCTTTTCTGCAAAAGGTTCTTAAAAACAGCAGATCATGCCTGCAACTGACAAAATTGACCACAATCAAAATGTGGAGGACGTGGATCTAAGGAACATACAAAACAAAACTAATAGTGAAGGGAGAAGTTCGGCCCTCCGGTCCTTATTCTCTGGAAATGTTGCCCCCCAGAACAATTAAAGTGGAACATTATCACAATTTCAGAAGGGTTAAAACCATTAAAAATCAGTTCCCAGTGGCTTATTTTATTTTTCGAAGTTTTTTTCAAAATTTTACCCATCACGCAATATCCCTAAAAAAAGCTTCAAAGTGCTTGATTTTAACCATCGTTATATACACCCGTCCATTTTCCTGTGACGTCACACAGTGATGCCAATACAAACAAACATGGCGGATAGAACAGCAAGCTATAGCGACATTAGCTCGGATTCAGACTCGGATTTCAGCGGCTTAAGCGATTCAACAGATTACGCATGTATTGAAACGGATGGTTGTAGTGTGGAGGCAGGTAGCGAAAACGAAATTGAAGAAGAAACTGAAGCTATTGAGCCATATCGGTTTGAACCGTATGCAAGCGAAACCGACGAAAACGACATGACAGCCAGCGACACGGGAGAAAGCGAGGACGAATTCGGCGATCGCCTTCTAACCAACGATTGGTATGTGTTTGTTTGGCATTAAAGGAAACTAACAACTATGAACTAGGTTTACAACATATGAAATACATTTGGCAACAACATGCACTTTGACAGTGCAGACAGCCCAGTTTTCATCAATTAATATATTCTGTAGACATACCCTCATCCGCTCTCTTTTCCTGAAAGCTGATCTGTCCAGTTTTGGAGTTGATGTCAGCAGGCCAGGGAAGCTAGGGTCGATATTCTTCTATGCCATCTCTGTCGTAGCATAGCTTTCGTCGGTAAAGTGTGTGGAACAAACGTCCAATTTCTTGCCACTTTCGCATCTTTGGGCCACTGGTGCAACTTGAATCCGTCCCTGTTCGTGTTGTTACACCCTCCGACAACACACCGACGAGGCATGATGTCTCCAAGGTACGGAAAACAGTCGAAAGGAGTTGGGGCCCTGGAGGTCAACTGCTGCTATGAAGCGCTGCCAGCCGTCCATCACCCCGAAGGGGAATCAAGCGGTGGTGAAGGTGTGGGGTGGGGGATGGGTGTGTGTGTGTATATGCCCATTGTCTTGGGTGTGTTGATGTAGTGTTCATGTTCAAAGGCCTGGGGCCGTTCTGCATGCAAGCAAAAGTCGACTCCAGGTGTCGTTGAGGAGGGAGGGAGGTCAAAAGCGTCCATCATTGAGGTGTCCTCAGGGATGTTTTCAGAACAGCCTGCTCCTGTTGTTGGAGCGTCAAGGCCATTCGAGGGAGTCAAATTGTAGATTAGGACTATGCACCACACCGTAGCCTATACACTACTGCCTATGTGTCAAAGTCAAGGCCCGCGGGCCAGATCCGGCCCACGAATTAATATTTGATTAGTATTAGAACCGGCCCACAGGCCACAGCAGCCTGCTGCTGTTTTGCACGCACCAATACTCCATCAGTGTTGGCGCTAGGAATTTTCAAAATGGGGTCCCAGGGGCCCCATCAAGTCATAAATATGGGGTCCCACAGTACATTTTTTGGGTCCCACTTTTTTGTAACCGTTTTGAAAACAAATGATAAATGTATGCATTATCCTGTTATATCTCTCATTCTATATTGTGTTTTGGAAAAAAGGTTGTCATAAATGTTACTTAATTCATTAAAAAAATAATACAAAAGAAAACATTTTTTACGCATATGTAAATGTATTCAGTTATATCCATCCATTCACTTTCTTCTTTCCTTCATGGATCTAAACTTTAGCCCTGCCGGTATTTTTAAAAATATTTTAATTGTAATATTTTCAGAATGTGTTTGTTCTATTTTTGGCCAAAGTAAGACAAAGAAAACAATCTGAAGTTGTCTTTATATTTTAGTTTTAATGCCATGATTTTAAAGGGGAACATTATCACCAGACCTATGTAAGCGTCAATATATACCTTGATGTTGCAGAAAAAAGACCTTTTTTTTTTTAACCGATTTCCAAACTCTAAATGGGTGAATTTTGGCGAATTAAACGCCTTTCTAATATTCGCTCTCGGAGCGATGACGTCACAACGTGGCGTCACATCGGGAAGCAATCCGCCATTTTCTCAAACACCGAGTCAAATCAGCTCTGTTATTTTCCGTTTTTTCGACTGTTTTCTGTACCTTGGAGACATCATGCCTCGTCGGTGTGTTGTCGGAGGGTGTAACAACACGAACAGGGACGGATTCAAGTTGCACCAGTGGCCCAAAGATGCGAAAGTGGCAAGAAATTGGACGTTTGTTCCGCACACTTTACCGACGAAAGCTATGCTACAACAGAGTTGGCAAGAATGTGTGGATATCCTGCGACACTCAAAGCAGATGCATTTCCAACGATAAAGTCAAAGAAATCTGCCGCCAGACCCCCATTGAATCTGCCGGAGTGTGTGAGCAATTCAGGGACAAAGGACCTCGGTAGCACGGTAAGCAATGGCGGCAGTTTGTTCCCGCAGACGAGCGAGCTAAACCCCCTATCGACCCTAGCTTCCCTGGCCTGCTGACATCAACTCCAAAACTGGACAGATCAGCTTTCAGGAAAAGAGCGCGGATGAGGGTATGTCTACAGAATATAATAATTGATGAAAATTGGGCTGTCTGCACTCTCAAAGTGCATGTTGTTGCCAAATGTATTTCATATGCTGTAAACCTAGTTCATAGTTGTTAGTTTCCTTTAATGCCAAACAAACACATACCAATCGTTGGTTAGAAGGCGATCGCCGAATTCGTCCTCGCTTTCTCCCGTGTCGCTGGCTGTCGTGTCGTTTTCGTCGGTTTCGCTTGCATACGGTTCAAACCGATATGGCTCAACAGCTTCAGTTTCTTCTTCAATTTCGTTTTCGCTACCTGCCTCCACACTACAACCATCCGTTTCAACACATTCGTAATCTGTTGAATCGCTTAAGCCGCTGAAATCCGAGTCTGAATCCGAGCTAATGTCGCTATAGCTTGCTGTTCTTTCCGCCATGTTTGTTTGTGTTGGCTTCACTATGTGACGTCACAGGAAAATGGACGGGTGTTTATAACGATGGTTAAAATCAGGCACTTTGAAGCTTTTTTTAGGGATATTGCGTGATGGGTAAAAATTTGAAAAAAACTTTGAAAAATATAATAAGCCACTGGGAACTGATTTTTAATGGTTTTAACCATTCTGAAATTGTGATAATGTTCCCCTTTAATAGTCCGGCCCGCGTGTGCACAGATTTTCCTCCATGCGGCCCCTGAGCTAAAATGAGTTTGACACCCCTGCACTACTGCAAAGTTTACGAAAGAGTACTTGCTAATGAGACTCAGAAATGTAAGAAATCAAGATGTACCAATTTTACACAGTTGTGATTATCAGCTGAGTGTTCAATGTTAAGTAAAAAAGTATGTTATTGTTAAATAAATTAACATTTGTCAGCACATTCATATATACACACAGAAGTACTGGAAATGGATACCGTTGAGTACCTGTATCAATTCCCAGAGACCGGGAATTGGTACCGTATAAAAATTTTAATGTGAAAGTTTGGAGTATAAATATTTGGGTTTTGGCACCAACCGTTGGACTTGATCTGACCAATCTAAGTCTATAAGGGATGATGGCGAGTCAGACAAAACTATCAATAATGTTGAGTATAAGGTTATTTAACCACTGTGTTGCTGTGTGATACAGTGGCATTTCTGAACCAGTACAACATGTGAAAAAGGTGGTCATACAGTATGTATACATAATCCAAATATGATTCAGATAACTGCATATGAGATTGCAGTGTAAGCAGATAAACTGGATGCATTCGTTTTAGACGACCATCGATCACACATCTGCACAAGCCAACGCTCCCATGGTCAATGAAATCGACGGACATTGTTATAATATGCGTTCTGGTAGTGTAAGCACACTAAACACATGGATTCGGATTAGATCTGGCTCACATATGGTTAGTTATGAATAAGGTATGTACCTAACAGGACGTCATTGGAACATCAATGACATACACACCCGTGGTAAATCCAATCTATAGTCAATGTTAAAATAGGCATTTTGTTGTGTAAGCACAACAAAAAGCATGGATTCGAATCAGGGTTGGAACATACAGTACAGGCCAAAAGTTTGGACACACCTTTTCATTCAATGTGTTTTCTTTATTTTCATGACTATTTACATTGTAGATGAATGAACACATGTGGAGTTATGTACTTAACAAGAAAAGGTGAAATAACTGAAAACATGTTTTAAAGTTAAAGTTAAAGTACCGCTGATAGTCACACACACAAATTACCCTCTGCATTTGACCCATCCCCTTGTTCCACCCCGTGGGAGATGAGGAGAGCAGTGAGCAGTGAGCAGCAGCAGCGATTTAACCCCCAATTCCAACCCTTGATGCTGAGTGCCAAGCAGGGAGGTAATGGGGTCCATTTTTATAGTCTTTGGTAAGACTCGGCCGGGGTTTGAACTCACGACCTACCGATCTCAGGGGGGACTTACCACAAGGCCACTGAGCAAGCGAAATATTCTAGTTTCTTCAAAATAGCCAGCCTTTGCTCTGATTACTGCTTTGCACACTCTTGGCATTCTCTCGATGAGCTTCAAGAGGTAGTCACCTGAAATGGTTTTTACTTCACAGGTGTCATAGTTTGGATGCCTTCAGCGACAATCTACAATGTAAATAGTCATGAAAATAAGGAAAACGCATTGAAATGAGGTGTGTCCAAACTTTTGGCCTGGGTATCAATTAGGGATGTCCGATAATGGCTTTTTTGCCGATATCCGATTTTTCCGATATTGTCCAACTCTTTAATTACCGATACCGATATCAACCGATACCGATATCTACAGTCGTGGAATTAACACATTATTATGCCTAATTTGGACAACCAGGTACGG
Source organism: Nerophis lumbriciformis (assembly GCF_033978685.3). Lineage (NCBI taxonomy): Eukaryota > Metazoa > Chordata > Actinopteri > Syngnathiformes > Syngnathidae > Nerophis > Nerophis lumbriciformis. The sequence continues at coordinate 13,182,346 of NC_084573.2, read as the reverse complement.
TGAAGATAAGGTACTTTAAAAATAAATAAATAAAATAAGATAAATAAATTAAAAACATTTTCTTGAATAAAAAAGAAAGTACCGTATTTTTCGGACTATAAGTCGCAGTTTTTGTCATAGTTTGGCCGGGGGTGCGACTTATACTCAGGAGCGACTTATCATAAGTCGCTATGAGCTAAATAATATTATTTTATATTTTACGATAATGTGTTAATAATTTCACACATAAGTCACTTATGTGTGAAATTATTAACACATTACCGCAAAATATCAAATAATATTAAAAGTGTAAGTGTAAGAAAACTTTAGTCATCTTTGGTACCGTATTTTTTGGACTATAAGTCGCAGTTTTTGTCATAGTTTGGCCGGGGGTGCAACTTATACTCAGTAGCGACTTATCATAAGTCGCTATGAGCTAAATAATATTATTTGATATTTTACGGTAATGTGTTAATAATTTCACACATAAGTCACTTATGTGTGAAATTATTAACACATTACCGCAAAATATCAAATAATATTAAAAGTGTAAGTGTAAGAAAACTTTAGTCATCTTTAGTACCTTATTTTTTGGACTATAAGTCGCAGTTTTTGTCATAGTTTGGCCGGGGGTGCGACTTATACTCAGGAGCGACTTATCATAAGTCGCTATGAGCTAAATAATATTATTTGATATTTTACGGTAATGTGTTAATAATTTCACACATAAGTCACTTATGTGTGAAATTATTAACACATTACCGTAAAATATCAAATAATATTACCGTATTTTTTGGACTGTAAGTCACAGTTTTTTTCATAGTTTGGCGTTTATATTTACACTTAATTTTACAAATTTTCATTAATTACTAGTTTCTATGTACCGTATTTTTCGGACTATAAGTCGCAGTTTTTTTTCATAGTTTGGCCGGGCTCCAGTGCGATTTATATATGTTTTTTTCCTTCTTTATTATGCATTTTCGGCAGGTGCGACTTATACTCCGGTGCGACTTATACTCCGAAAAATACGGTAAAACAATATAAAACCAATTACCGTATTTTTCGGAGTATAAGTCGTACCGGAGTGTAAGTCGCACCTGCCGAAAATGCATAATAAAAAAGGAAAAAAACATATATAAGTCGCACTGGAGCCCGGCCAAACTATGAAAAAAAACTGCGACTTATAGTCCGAAAAATACGGTACATAGAAACTAGTAATTAATGAAAATTTGTAAAATTAAGTGTAAATATAAACGCCAAACTATGAAAAAAACTGTGACTTACAGTCCAAAAAATACGGTAATATTATTTGATATTTTACGGTAATGTGTTAATAATTTCACACATAAGTGACTTATGTGTGAAATTATTAACACATTACCGTAAAATATCAAATAATATTATTTAGCTCATAGCGACTTATGAAAAAAAACTGCGACTTATAGTCCGAAAAATACGGTACATAGAAACTAGTAATTAATGAAAATTAGTAAAATTAAGTGTTAAAGGTTAGTACGATTAGTGGACCAGCAGCACGCACAATCATGTGTGCTTACGGACTGTATCCCTACAGACTGTATTGATATATGTTGATATATAATGTAGGAACCAGAATATTAATAACAGAAAGGAACAACCCTTTTGTGTGAATAAGTGTGAATGTGTGTAAATGGGGGAGGGAGGTTTTTTGGGTTGGTGCACTAATTGTAAGTGTATCTTGTGTTTTTTATGTTGATTTAATAAAAACAAACAAACAAAAAAAACAAAAAACGATACCAATAATAAAAAAAAACCGATACAGATAATTTCCAATATTACATTTTAACGCATTTATCGGCCGATAATATCGGCAGGTCGATATTATCGGACATCTCTAGTACCAATGAGATAAACTGGATGTCTGCCTACAAGTTTGTAATTGTATACGCGTATATCCGTGGTCAATCGAGTTTAGAGCAAAGCAAAGGCTTTATTAACTACGCAAAACAAAGGTTGGTTTATTTCTCTGCACTTCCTTGTCGTCTGTTCCTGTTCCTGTTCCGCCGTGTAGTTGTTTACCTGTATTTTTTGGTGTGTGCGCACGCGGTTTATTTCAGGTTTTCCAGTAAATGTCAGCACAGCGATATATAAAATGTGAGTCACTTGAAAGTAGTGGTAAAACAGACCGCTAAAAAAGAGAAAACAATGGAATTGGGCCTGCAAAGAAATACATCAGTGTACAACAGCCACATAGACAGTATATATCTATATATATATATATGTCGCCTCTTGAGACAAATCCACAAAAACACCGCAGCCTCGGGCTCAGAGAAGTTGTTGTTATGAGAGCACGAATCACGCTCAGACCCTCAGAGACGGCAAGACAAACATCAGGGTTGAACCCCATCAAAAAACCTCAACGAGGGCCATCGATCCGCGGTGTAAGGAAAGCAAAGTCGATCGAACGGCGAACTAGGAATCAATAGCTATCTCCCAGCTAGTGCACATGTTGGATTTGCCTCGTTTGGTTTGCCTGATCCACCTGTTCCTCTTCGGCCCGTGCGCATGTAGGCCAGTTTAAGACAACAAACTACACAATTTTAACATGAGACAGAAGAAACAATTACAGACAACTCATTAAAAAAAAAAAAACACATAAGGTGTTTCACTGGTGGCGTGAGGTGCTCTGACATTGACCCCGAGGTGGAATTCGGCTAACACAGCTGAGTTTGCACAATGGCCCGACATTATTGGCTCAGCCACCGAGTCAGCAGGGCACAGATAGGATGCAGCCCCAAAGCAACTATACCTTGCCAGAGCAAATAACACTCACTCGCTGGTGGCTGTCCAAACACAGCCTTTCTCCCGAGGTGTTGCACATAAAGAATGGGTTGTATTTAGAGTTCTATTAAAGAGGCTGGCTGCGCGGGGTCAGCGATGGGCCACGGGGTTTAAAATGGCAGGCAGCTGCTATTACATACTGTTGATGTGATAAGTTATAATAGGCTCGTGTTTGCCGAGCGTTTGACACGGGAGCCTCGTCCTCTTGGCTCGGGACGCTCGGTTAAAGGGGAACATTATCACCAGACCTATGTAAGCGTCAATATATACCTTGATGTTGCAGAAAAAAGACCATATATTTTTTAACCGATTTCCGAACTCTAAATGGGTGAATTTTGGCGAATTAAACGCCTTTCTAATATTCGCTCTCGGACGTCACAACGTGGCGTCACATCGGGAAGCAATCCGCCATTTTCTCAAACACCGAGTCAAATCAGCTCTGTTATTTTCCGTTTTTTCGACTGTTTTCCGTACCTTGGAGACATCATGCCTCGTCGGTGTGTTGTCGGAGGGTGTAACAACACGAACAGGGACGGATTCAAGTTGCACCAGTGGCCCAAAGATGCGAAAGTGGCAAGAAATTGGACGTTTGTTCCGCACACTTTACCGACGAAAGCTATGCTACGACAGAGATGGCAAGAATGTGTGGATATCCTGCGACACTCAAAGCAGATGCATTTCCAACGATAAAGTCAAAGAAATCTGCCGCCAGACCACCATTGAATCTGCCGGAGTGTGTGAGCAATTCAGGGACAAAGGCCCTCGCTAGCACGGCAAGCAATGGCGGCAGTTTGTTCCCGCAGACGAGCGAGCTAAACCCCCTATCGACCCTAGCTTCCCTGGCCTGCTGACATCAACTCCAAAACTGGACAGATCAGCTTTCAGGAAAAGAGCGCGGATGAGGGTATGTCTACAGAATATATTAATTGATGAAAATTGGGCTGTCTGCACTCTCAAAGTGCATGTTGTTGCCAAATGTATTTCATATGCTGTAAACCTAGTTCATAGTTGTTAGTTTCCTTTAATGCCAAACAAACACATACCAATCGTTGGTTCGAAGGCGATCGCCGAATCCGTCCTCGCTTTCTCCCGTGTCGCTGGCTGTCGTGTCGTTTTCGTCGGTTTCGCTTGCATACGGTTCAAACCGATATGGCTCAATAGCTTCAGTTTCTTCTTCAATTTCGTTTTCGCTACCTGCCTCCACACTACAACCATCCGTTTCAATACATTCGTAATCTGTTGATCGGTTAAGCCGCTGAAATCCGAGTCTGAATCCGAGCTAATGTCGCTATAGCTTGCTGTTCTTTCCGCCATGTTTGTTTGTATCGGCATCACTATGTGACGTCACAGGAAAATGGACGGGTGTTTATAACGATGGTTAAAATCAGGCACTTTGAAGCTTTTTTTAGGGATATTGCGTGATGGGTAAAATTTTGAAAAAAACTTCGAAAAATATAATAAGCCACTGGGAACTGATTTTTAATGGTTTTAACCCTTCTGAAATTGTGATAATGTTCCCATTTAAATTGTCATAAACAAGTTTGCAGGTATAAATACACAAAGAAAATGAAGTCCACACTCGTCCAAAAACTGTAGGAAGCATCCAGAAAGTGGTCTGTTCTGGAAGCATATTAGACTACGTTTACACCAGTGGTGGGCCGTCAGGGGCCAGCAAGGCCTTCTCTGCTGGCCTAACTTAACCAGAAATCATGATCATAATTAAAGATAAAAGCATTTTTTTATCTACCTTCGAAGTACCGTAAATTTCGGATTATAAGTCGCACCGGCCGAAAATGCATAATAAAGAAGGAAAAAAAAACATATATACCGTATTTTTCGGACTATAAGTCGCAGTTTCTTTCATAGTTTGGCCGGGGGTGCTACTTATACTCAGGAGCGACTTATGTGTGAAATGATTAACACATTACCGTAAAAATATCAAATAATATTATTTATCTCATTCACGTAACAGACTAGACGTATAAGATTTCATGGGATTTAGCGATTAGGAGTGACAGATTGTTTGGTAAACGTATAGCATGTTCTATATGTTATAGTTATTTGAATGACTCTTACCATAATATGTTACGTTAACATACCAGGCACGTTCTCAGTTGGTTATTTATGCCTCATATAACGTACACTTATTCAGCCTGTTGTTCACTATTCTTTATTTATTTTAAATTGCCTTTCAAATGTCTATTCTTGGTGTTGGCTTTTATCAAATAAATGTCCCCCAAAAATGCGACTTATACTCCAGTGCGACTTATATATGTTTTCTTCCTTCTTTATTATGCATTTTCGGCAGGTGCGACTTATACTGCGGTGCGACTTATACTCCGAAAAATACGGTAAGTCGCACTAGAGCAGTGATTCTTAACCTGGGTTCGATCGAACCCCAGGGGTTCAGTGAGTCGGCCTCAGGGGCTCGGCGGAGGTCAAAACACACCCGACTCATCGTGTAAATACAAACTTCTCCCTATCGGCGTATTACGGATACGGCAACAGCTGACAGGTTTGCAGGTGTGTAATTTGTTGTGAGTTTATACACTGTGTTGGTTTTGTTCTTTGAACAAGGTGATGTTCATGCACGGTTCATTTTATGCACCAGTAAAAAAAAACATGGTAACACTTTAGTATGGGGAACATATTCACCATTAATTAGTTGCTTATCAACATGCAAATTAGTAATATTTTGGCTCTTAACTAGTCATTATTAAGTACTTATTAATGCCTTATACGGCATGGCCTTATTATAACCCTAACTCTCTAACCCTGACCCTAATCAAATAACTCTAAATTAAGTCTTTATTACCGTATTTTTCGGAGTATAAGTCGCACCGGAGTATAAGTCGCACCTGCCGAAAATGCATAATAAAGAAGGAAAAAAACATATATAAATCGCACTGGAGCCCGGCCAAACTATGAAAAAAACTGTGACTTATAGTCCGAAAAATACTGTACTTAGAATATGTTCCCCTAGTGTCCAAATAACTCTAAATTAAGTCTTTGTTACTTAGAATATGTTCCCCTAGTGTCCAAATAACTCTAAATTAAGTCTTTGTTACTTAGAATATGTCCCCCATACTAAAGTGTTACCAAAAACATATAACTTTGTCATGAATTTGAAAAAAATTATTATTATTTTTTTCACTAAAGAAGGGTTCGGTGAATGCGCATATGAAACTGGTGGGGTTCGGTACCTCCAACAAGTTTAAGAACCACTGCACTAGAGCAGTGGTTCTCAAATGGGGGTACGCGTACCCCTGGGGGTATTTCAAGGTATGCCTAGGGGTACGTGAGATTTTTTTTAAATGTCCGTCAAAAAGAACTGTGAAAAGAAATGCAACAATGCAATATTCAGTGTTGACAGCTAGATTTTTTTGTGGATATGTTCCATAAATATTGATGTTAAAGATTTATTTTTTTGTGAAGAAATGTTTAGAATTGTGTTCATGAATCCAGATGGATCTCTATTACAATCCCCAAAGAGGGCACTTTAAGTTGATGATTACTTCTATTACTTCAGTCTACCCCAGGGCAGCTGTGGCTATGAAAGTAGCTTACCACCACCAAGTGTGAATAAATGATGGGTTCTACATGTAAAGCGACTTTGGGTACTTAGAAAAGCGCTATATAAATCCCAGGTATTGTTATTGTTATTGTTATGTGTAGAAATCTTTATAATTGAATCACTTGTTTATTTTTCAACAAGTTTTTAGTTATTTTTATATCTTTTTTTCCAAATAGTTCAAGAAAGACCACAACAAATGAGCAATATTTTGCACTGTTATACAATTTAATAAATCAGAAACTGATGACATAGTGCTGTATTTTACTTCTTTATCGCTTTTTTTCAACCAAAAATGCTTTGGTCTGATTAGGGGGTACTTGAATTAAAAAAAATTTCACGGGGGTACATCAGTGTACTAGAGTATAAGTCGCAATTTTGGGGGAAATGTATTTGATAAAATCCAACACCAAGAATAGACATTTGAAAGGCAATTTAAAATATGCGCATTCACCGAACCCTTCTTTAGTGAAAAATAAAATGTTTTTTTTCAAATTCAAGACAAAGTTACATGTTTTTGGTAACACTTTAGTATGGGGAACATATTCTAAGTAACAAAGACTTAATTTAGAATTATTTGGAGACTAGGAGAACATATTCTAAGTACCGTATTTTTCGGACTATAAGTCGCAATTTTTTTCATAGTTTGGCCGGGCTCCAGTGCGATTTATATATGTTGTTTTCCTTCTTTATTATGCATTTTCGGCAGGTGCGACTTATACTCCGGTGCGACTTATACTCCGAAAAATACGGTAATAAAGACTTAATTTAGAGTTATTTGGTTAGGGTCAGGGTTAGAGAGTTGGTGTTATAATAAGGCCATGCCGAATAAGGCATTAATAAGTACTTAATAATGACTAGTTAAGAGCCAAAATATTACTAATTTGCATGTTAATAAGCAACTAATTAATGGTGAATATGTTCCCCATACTAAAGTGTTTCCATGTTTTTTTTACTGGTGCATAAAATGAACCGTGCATGAACATCACCTTGTTCGAAGAACAAAACCAACACAGTGTATAAACTCACAACAAATTACACACCTGCAAACCAGTCAGCTGTTGCCGTATCCGTAATACGCCGATAGGAAGAAGTTTGTATTTACACGATGAGTCGGGTGTGTCTTGACCTGCGCCGAGTCCCTGAGGCCGACTCACCGAACCCCTAGGGTTCGATTGAACCCAGGTTAAGAACCACTGCTCTAGTGCGACTTACCGTATTTTTCGGAGTATAAGTCGCACCGGCCGAAAATGCATAATAAAGAAGGAAAAAGACATATATAAGTCGCACTGGCGTATAAGTCGCATTTTTTGGGTAAATGTGTTTGATAAAAGCCAACACCAAGAATAGACATTTGAAAGGCAATTTAAAATAAATAAAGAATAGTGAACAACAGGCTGAATAAGTGTACGTTATATGAGGCATAAATAACCAACTGAGAACGTGCCTGGTATGTTAACGTAACATATTATGGTAAGAGTCATTCAAATAACTAGAACATATAGAACATGCTATACGTTTACCAAACATTCTGTCACTCCTAATCGCTAAATCCCATGAAATCTTCTTCCTCGGTGTCGCTTCGAAAAAACTCTGCCAACTCCAAAAGGTAGACAATGCGTCGCTTACGTCAGAGTCATCGTCAGTTGCAGTTCCAAATTACTCCAGCCTTTCTGAATCCAGACAGGATGGTTTCGGTTGTCACTGAATATATTATTATTACGTTTGTGAAGGCGGTCTGTGCGACCCCTGAACGAGTCGAGGCAGGGAACGGGCAGGGAAAGGAAAACCAGAAAATGATGTACTGTACTAGAAAATGCCGACCAATCACAGCTCTTCGGTCCGCGTCGCCACTGATGCAATGGTACAGGTTTTTGGGACGTGATGTAAAGGTCCGTTGTAGGTTTCGGAGAGAGATTACCTGATTTTGACAACACATTTCAGCCTTTAAGGAAGTCAATTGTTGCCTCGTTCGGTGCTCATAAACCAAAAAGTCAATGTTGCTTCATAGAGGTTCTTGTTTTGCTGAAGTACAATCATTTTAGAATCCTAAAGAAGATTCCGTGCTGAGAAAATAATGACACCTATAACGTAGCAGACAATGGACTAAGGGCTAAGTCCTATGTTATCCAATCCCTTCACAGGGTCAATCCATCTCATATTAGGATGAATATTAGCGTTTGTCTAATATAATTTCTATGGTTTTGCATTGAAGGGAGACGGAATACAAGGGAATGCAGCTGTCCCTGGACCAAATGAGCCCCACCAAGCCTGCTTTTCCTTACACTGACAGTCTAAGCGAAGACAGGAAGAGCACAAAGTCACGTCTGACCCAAGCAAAGGCCAAAGTAAGAGTGTCGCCCTACCCGCAGGTAATAAACAGTCTATTTCATAGAACTGAAGACGAGACAAGGGAACGAGGCCAGAGAGTTTCCAATCTCTATTTCCTTGCGTCTCTGCAGCAGTTCTCTGCATTCAACCCAGAGCGTTCTGAGTCAGACCAGGACAGCCAATGGGGAGGGAGCCCGCTGACGGAGTCGGCCTCGCCGCAGTTGTTGGACCCGAGCGAGGCCGCCGAGGCATCGTGCGCCTACAGACTGTATCCGGAATCGGGCTCTCTGTGCTACGGCCTGGGTCTATTGGAGGAGGATCTCGCTCATGCCCAGAATCGTCCTCACGCGACCGCCTGCGATCGGGCTCGATGCCAAAGCGGGCGCTACTTCTTGGGAGCCCCCCAGTCGGGGAGAGAGATGTGGTGGGACGCCACCCGCTCGGTGCTGTCCCTACCGAAACCATCTGCGGAGAACAGCGAGGGCTTCGAAATCACGTCCTACCATGGAGCCTTTCACGGTGAGGTGTGAGGGTTGAGGCCGCAACCATCTGTCTCTGAAAATAGCTCTGGCCTCGCTGGCCCTGGTAGCTGTTTTCCAAATGTTATTATGGGACATGCTAAGTTGTTTATGCCGTCTCTTGCCAATGTGTCGATTGCTACCATCTGTTCAGAAATTGCCTCAAATTGAGAGCCAAGTAATTTCACAATGCATAGCCTGAAACCACACACTGTCTGCCAAACATTGTATGATTCCATGTGGACACACGGAGAAGAAATCATGCTATGTAATCTATCACTACAATATGTACTCATGTCTTTCTTGTTTAAACAGGACGAGGCCACTGGGATGAAGACAGTGTCATGAGTTCCCCGGATGGCGGAGGGTCCACCAGTGATTCCGGCGAGCGCTACCACCAGGACCACTTCCAAGGTAGTCCTCGAGAGCCCAGCAAGATGGAGACCCTTATCCGTGCTACACAACAGATGATCAAAGAGGAAGAGAGTCGCCTGCAGCAGCACAAGCCTCCATTGGACGTTTCAAGCCTCACTAAGACTCACAGTCCGTGTTTCACCTCCTCCCTGCCTCATCACTCGCAAATCAGCATGCCCAGCAGCGTGGTCTGCCGGGGTCCAGGAGCCCCGAGCATCGACCTCCCGTCTGAACGCCTCCACCATCGGATCAAACCGCCCGGACCTCACGAAAACAACGATGAAAACACAACCAGTCCTGGCTCTTTGTCTCGCCTCAGCAGCCCAAGCTCTGACGGCATCCCCAAGTCCGGTCTCCCCCTCAATAAAGACTACATGCAGACCGATTTGTCTCCACATCCGTCGCAATCGCAAGGGAGCCCTTTGCTCTATCCATCCCAGGAGAGGCAGCCCCTAGACAGGCAAGCGGCGTACGCATTGACTGGGTACTCACTGGAACACCTGTATGACCCGGAGAGCCTCAGGAGTTACACCGGACTTGCTTGTGGAGGAGTCCAGTACGACGTGGCGTCACACATGAGGATGCAGGCGGAGCAGATGCAGGGACACAAAGCCACCTCTGTGATTATAACCAACGGGAGCTGACAATATCTGATCCTGATAGGTCTCTAAAATGAGGGATTGTTCTAGGCACTGGAGCATGTTCTTGTCCGCAGGAAGCCAAGAGGTAAAGGTCGACATTTTTTTCCTCCTCTACACCGGGAGAAGAGTGTTATTTTAATGGCGGTGAACTGAATTCCCTTCTTCCTGCAGAGGCCAAGACCAAGGTTCCGAGTCTGGTTAAACATCAAGCCGATGTTTACGGCTCAAATGTCTCACGCGCAATTGGCTTTGTTAGTTAATCTGTCTTGGATTTCCTTTGGCCGTAGGAGAATGTGTTGCCCCATCGCCCTTTCACCTGAGAGAAGCAGGAATAATGTTTGACACCACATGGGAAAGTATTTCAAAAGTGTATAATGTCAACGGGGTCCTTGTCTTTTTTGTCTTTAGGTCCGAAAAAGAGTAGTTACGGTGTTTGACTAACAACGGGAACACAGCTTCTGATTGTAAAACTGTCCAACATACAGCCCCAAATATTGTTTGTGTATATATCACTTAAAACAACAATGTTTACATCTGAGGATACAAACATCCCCCATGTTGTTACCTCATGTAACATAAGTACAATATTATTTGGAATCCGGTTTCACATGCAAAATGTTTGTCGTGATCTAAACTGTGCTGAATGTTTTCTCTTATTATTTAATTTATATTGTAAATATCTCACAATCTTTGGACAAGAAGTGATGAGATTATTTATTGGTTTAAAAAAGCTGCATAAATCTGAATACAGTTTCAAAACAAACAACTTCTGTCTGTGTCGATTTTTGGTACTACTTGGTGAGTATTTATTAATAATTACTTGATCTATTTACTAAGTTTGAATAGAATTTTCCTGACTTTTCGGGATGAGTTTGCTAAGTATAAAAATGAGCAAAAATTTTTGAATGAAAGAAACTGCTGTTCTAAACGTGTCCACTAGATGTCGCAATAGTAATTCTTTGTATCCTTGTAGATGATGCTACATATGTAAAAAAATAAAATAAAATACACCACATGTTAGTGCACCAGTTATAAATTACATTCTGTAATTTGATTTTGATATATATTTTTTTATTTTAAGATTGAAAAGGAACACCAATGAGTTGACTGATTTATTCAGAAAGTATAAATGACGGCAAATAAAGGTAGAATACTATTAACCGCAACATGTAAGTGTAAAAAAACAACAACATCATCATTATGATTGGTATATTTTCAGGATGTGCTTGTTCTATTTTTAAGCAAAAGAAAACAATCTGAAAATGTCTTTATTTTTGAGTTATCCTGCTGTGATTTTACCAGTCCGGCCCATTTAGGGGTAGATTCTAAAATCTAAAATTAGTTTGACACCGCTGCTTTTTACCGAATGTAGTAAGGAGTAGTAGTAATAATACAATAATATTAAGTACAAATGTAAAAAAAATATATATATATATATATATATATATATATATATATATATATATATATATATATATATATATATATATATATATATAACATTATTTATTTTAGAAATTTTTAAAATGTCATTTAATTTCCTTTAAGTGGTAACATTTTGAGTGATCCAACCCCTGGAATTTACATAGAGAACTAAATCAACTTAGTAGTTTTTGCTGTCTAAATTTCAATTAAATTCTTGCATAATGGCCACTTTATTCTTATTAAATTCCTACTTTATTTCCCATCATAATAGTAAGGCTTTATTGTCAGAAAATGTTTGGCTTTTTCATGTGGTTTTAATAATCTATTTATTTGTTCTGGTTGGTGTGGCCCTAAGGCTGCATGCAATTTAACGACAAACAACAACAATAGTAATTGGTTTGTACAATAATAATAATAATTAAAGCTGCGAGCAGCGTTGGACGGGACTGACTTTTGCTGGTGTTTCCCGCCTTTACCCATTCAACAAGGTATTTGTGTAGAATTTAGAGGACAGAAATGAATTGATTCCATTTCACATTGTCATTATAGGGTATTATGTGTAGAATTTTGAGGACAAAAAAGGATTAATTCCATTTCACGTTGTCATTATAGAGTATTGTGTGTAGAATTTTGAGGACAAAAATGAA
>NC_084573.2:13110000-13162500 GCF_033978685.3 Nerophis lumbriciformis | reverse complement strand
TGTGCATTAACGCACAGCATAAAACATTTGGTGGACAAAACGAGACAAAGAAGGAGCGGCATAAAACACGTCTTTTTGTGGCAACATCGGAGAAAGTTGCACATGTAAACAAACTGTTGAGGCACAGTTTAGCAACGGTGAGTTCAAGGGCCGCCGAAATAAGTAGGACAAAACGGCGCTCATCAGGGAAGCATAAACACAAACATATTAAACCGTGGCCTTTCTAACAATTAGGAAGGCTTGTGTCGTGTTTGTCCTCCTACAGAAACTATATTACAACAACAAACACCAGTATTTCGTACTAAATAAATTAGTGAAGTAGGTAACAATAGCTAATGTCTTTCTGTGGCAGCGTCGGAGAAAGTTGCACATGTAAACAAACTGTTGAGGCACAGTTTACACAACGGTGGGTTCAAGGGCCGGCAAAATCGGTAGGACAAATCGGCGCTCATCAGAGAAGCATACACACAAACATATTAAACAGTGGGTTTTCTAACAATTCGGAAGGCTTGTGTCGTGTTTGTCCTCCTACAGAAACTAAATTACAACAAAAAATATCAGTATTTCGTACTAAATAAATTAGTGAAGTAAATAGCAATAGCCAATGCTATGGTCTCCTCAAATTGTGCGATAACGCACAGCAGAAATTATTTGGTGGACAAAACGAGACAAAGACGGAGCGGCATAAAACGCGTCTTTCTGTGCAACATGTAAACAAACTGTTGAATCACAGTCCACGCAACGGTGAGTTCAAGGGGTCGCTGAAATTAGTAGGACAAAACGGCGCTCATCTATGAGGGGCCGTTAGGGACATTATTCAGAATTACTTCTTACATACACTACTGAAATGCTCTCACACAAACAACTGAAATCTTTTTCTTTTATACACACTACTGAAACACTCTTATAAACACTACTGAAATGCTCTTACATACACAACTGAAATGCTCTCACATAAACAACTGAAATCTTTTTCTTTTATACACACTACTGAAACCCTCTTATAAACACTACTGAAACGCTCTTATAAACACTACTGAAACACTCTTATAAACACTACTGAAACACTCTTACATACACTACTGAAACACTCTTATAAACACTACTGAAACACTCTTACATACACTACTGAAACACTCTTATAAACACTACTGAAACACTCTTATAAACACTACTGAAACACTCTTATAAACACTACTGAAACACTCTTATAAACACTACTGAAACATTCTTACATATACACTACTGAAACACTCTTATAAACACTACTGAAATGCTCTTACATACACTACTGAAACACTCTTATAAACACTACTGAAACACTCTTATAAACACTACTGAATCACTCTTATAAACACTACTGAAACACTCTTATAAACACTACTGAAACACTCTTACATAAACTACTGAAACACTCTTATAAACACTACTGAAACACTCTTACATACACTACTGAAACACTCTTATAAACACTACTGAAACACTCTTATAAACACTACTGAAACACTCTTATAAACACTACTGAATCACTCTTATAAACACTACTGAAACACTCTTATAAACACTACTGAAACACTCTTATAAACACTACTGAATCACTCTTATAAACACTACTGAAACACTCTTATAAACACTACTGAAACACTCTTACATACACTACTGAAACACTCTTATAAACACTACTGAAACACTCTTATAAACACTACTGAAACACTCTTATAAACACTACTGAAATGTTTTTGTCTCACGCACACACCTGGAATTATTTTTCACTAGTATGTATAAACGGATTTCACCTGTGTGTGTGTGTACTTTTTACACGTGCGTGTGAGAGACAACAATTTCAGTAGTATGTGTGCAAAGATTTCAGTTATATGTATGAGCGCATCTTACCTGTGTGTATGCAAGCATCTTACTAGTGTGTGTGAGCGATGTTGCATTCCGGTTCCGGTCACCAATAATCCCCGCCCCTTTTCAGACAGGTTTTTTTTTTTTTTTTTTAAAGCCAAGTTGTTGACAAAATGTCTGCGGACAAGTAGCTTAACCGAGGTGGGAGCTCCACTTCATAATTTGAGGGCTTCAGCTGAGAATATAAGAACACTTTCAATGCAACAAGGGTCGGGCTGCCGCCGTGCAGGACGCGGCACCTGAGCGGCCACACAGGTGCCTTTCTCCTCCCGACAGCCAAGCAGCCTGGAGCAAATGTTACCTTGCGAGTTTACGCTGCAGCATCATCAATGCAACGTTTCAGTTCATGGACATCGAAGCAAGAGGAGGAAAAGGTAATTAGACATTATTTATTTCTAAATGATTGTAGAATCACACGAAATGTAAGGCGACATGGCATTGTAGTGAGCTACAATGGTAACATGTCGAAATGTGAGTCACGTCGTGGTAGGTCAGTAGCTGATCAAATACTAATGATAATGGATTACATTTATTTAGCGCTTTTCTATCGACTTGATAAGGGGTCCCCAAACTACGGCCCGCGGGCCGGTTACTGCTTGCCAAAGTCCAACATCCGGTTCGCTGGAGAAAAAAAATGTTGTATTATTATTTTCAATCTGTCTTTTCTAATCCATATTTTGGTGTCCCCTAGCCGCTCAGGCTAATCATATTGTCTAAAAATGCATTTCCCTGTATGACTTATATCGTCTTAGCTGTTTTCATGTGATCTGATTGTTACATTCTTATTTCAGAGTCACCACGCAGCTGCATGACCATTTCAACAAAGACGGAATAAACAACCTCTGGATTCATGGAACTTCTCTGCACACAAATATATTAATTGGAATATTCAATCAATTTCACATAGAAACATTGTGATTATTATTTTCAACAGTGTGTTGAAAACAACCTTTTTTGGCTCAGAAAGGTTCCTTATGTCTTATTATTCATATGCTTTCAATACTTGTCGGTGTGTAATTCCAGACATAGATGTAAACATTAATGAGACAACAATGAACATTTTTCAACAAGTGAACCCACTTGAAAATGATGGCAACTATGGAATAGACATTTTCACTTCAATTCTGCACTTTATTCAGTGAACATGGGAATTATAAGGTTTGTTAAAATGTTTTCTTCACTTGTGCAGTGTATTCTGCAAATTAACATTTTGTTTAAACATTTTGTAAAAAATAAATAAATAAGGAACCTGTTATACGGACCTGTATGAAGTTGCCCACTTTATTATTGCAAATATCAAAATAACACTTCAGTGCCCCTACCGAATTTCTCCCGATTTTCACCCGGACAACAATATTAAGGGCGTGCCGTCATGGCACTGCTTTTAGCGTCCTCTACAACCTGTCGACGCGTCCGCTTTTTCACCATACAAACAGCGTACCGGCCCAGACACATGTACTGTATTTTTCGGATTATAAATCGCAGTTTTTTTCATAGTTTGGCCGGGGGTGCGACTTATACTCAGGAGCGACTTATGTGGGAAATTATTAACACATTAGCATAAAATATCAAATAATATTATTGATCTCATTCACGTAAGAGACTAGACCTCTAAAATTTCATGGGATTTAGCGATTAGGAGTGACAGATTGTTTGGTAAACGTATAGCATGTTCTATATGTCATAGTTATTTGAATGACTCTTACCATAATATGTTACGTTAACATACCAGTTGGTTATTTATGCCTCATATAACGTACACTTATTCAGCCTGTTGTTCACTATTCTTTATTTATTTTAAATTGCCTTTCAAATGTCTATTCTTGCTGTTGGCTTTTATCAAATAAATGTCCCCAAAAAATGCGACTTATACTCCAGTGCGACTTATATATGTTTTTTTCCTTCTTTATTATGCATTTTTGGCCGGTAAATGGTAAATGGGTTATACTTGTATAGCGCTTTTCTACCTTCAAGGTACTCAAAGCGCTTTGACAATATTTCCACATTAACCCATTCACACACACATTCACACACTGATAGTGGGAGCTGCCATGCAAGGCCCTAACCACGACCCATCAGGAGCAAGTGTGAAGTGTCTTGCTCAAGGACACAACGGACGTGACAAGGTTGGTAGAAGGTGGGGATTGAACCAGGAACCCTCAGGTTGCTGGCACGGCCACTCTCCCAACAGCGCCACGCCAGTGCGACTTATACTCCGAAAAATACGGTAGTCCTGGGTTCAGGATCTTTTCTGTGTGGAGTTTGCATGTTCTCCCCGTGACTGCGTGGGTTCCCTCCGGGTATTCTGGCTTCCTCCCACCTCCAAAGACATGCACCTGGGGATAGGTTGATTGGCAACACTAAATTGGCCCTAGTGTGTGAATGTGAGTGTGAATGTTGTCTGTCTATCTGTTTTGGCCCTGTGATGAGGTGGTGACTTGTCCAGGGTGTAGTTCCTTCCGCCCCAATGCAGCTGAGATACGCTCCAGCACCTCCCGAGACCCCAAAAAAGGGACAAGCGATAGAAAATGGATGGATGCATGGATGTTTACTGCGATGAGGTGGAGACTTGTCCAGGGTGTACACCGCCTTCCGCCCGATTGTAGCTGAGATAGGTTCCAGCGCCCCCCCCGCGACCCCGAAGGGAATAAGCGGTAGAAAATGGATGGATGGATGGGCATGGATGTTTACATTTATTTTTAAGGCACATTTTATATTCTTGCCAAACTGTCTTTTAACATATACTTGTTTGGACAGCTAAAATGTAAACAAATAAGCTGAACATATGCCTTGTATGACACCTGGCTTAAGTTTATTGCACAAACCCCTTACCATTGCAAATATTAAAACAACACTGCCATTGGTTTGTGCTGTAAAAAAAAAAGTATTTGTGCTGTTAAGTTTGTTGTTATTCCAAAATAGATTTTCTGACTGGTGATGTCATCCAGCCCCCCCACCTCCTCAAAATCTTCCCACACTTGTCCCAATTGTTTGTGCTGAATATTTTTTGGGTCCAAAATTATAGTTTAAGTTAATGTGTTAATATTTACACCTAGCCCCAAACCTAAATACAATAATCACAAACAAAAACATTGTGTATCACAAACGTTTGGGGAGATTTTGACAAAGTGTGTGTGATAATGGGGGCTGGATGACATTACTAGTCAGAACATGTATTTTAAAATAACTTAAAAACCTCAACGGTAGAAACATAAATGTTCACAGCACAAACATATTGCAGTGTTATTTTGATATTTGCAATAATAAAGTGGGCAACTTCATACAGGTCCGTATAACAGGTTCCTTATTTATTTATTTTTTTAACAAAATGTTTAAACAAAATGTTAATTTGCAGAATACGCTGCACAAGTGAAGAAAACATTTTAACAAACCTTATAATTCCCATGTTCACTGAATAAAGTGCAGAATTGAAGTGAAAATGTCTATTCCATAGTTGCCATCATTTTCAAGTGGGTTCACTTGTTGAAAAATGTTCATTGTTGTCTCATTAATGTTTACATCTATGTCTGGAATTACACACCGACAAGTATTGAAAGCATATGAATAATAAGACATAAGGAACCTTTCTGAGCCAAAAAAGGTTGTTTTCAACACACTGTTGAAAATAATAATCACAATGTTTCTATGTGAAATTGATTGAATATTCCAATTAATATATTTGTGTGCAGAGAAGTTCCATGACTCCAGAGGTTGTTTATTCCGTCTTTGTTGAAATGGTCATGCAGCTGCGTGGTGACTCTGAAATAAGAATGTAACAATCAGATCACATGAAAACAGCTAAGACGATATAAGTCATACAGGGAAATGCATTTTTAGACAATATGATTAGCCTGAGCGGCTAGGGGACACCAAAATATGGATTAGAAAAGACAGATTGAAAATAATAATACAACATTTTTTTTCTCCAGCGAACCGGATGTTGGACTTTGGCAAGCAGTAACCGGCCCGCGGGCCGTAGTTTGGGGACCCCTTATCAAGTCGATAGAAAAGCGCTAAATAAATGTAATCCATTATCATTAGTATTTGATCAGCTACTGACGTACCACGACGTGACTCACATTTCGACATGTTACCATTGTAGCTCACTACAATGCCATGTCGCCTTACATTTCGTGTGATTCTACAATCATTTAGAAATAAATAATGTCTAATTACCTTTTCCTCCTCTTGCTTCGATGTCCATGAACTGAAACGTTGCACTTGATGATGCTGCAGCGTAAACTCGCAAGGTAACATTTGCTCCAGGCTGCTTGGCTGTCGGGAGGAGAAAGGCACCTGTGTGGCCGCTCAGGTGCCGCGTCCTGCACGGCGGCAGCCCGACCCTTGTTGCATTGAAAGTGTTCTTATATTCTCAGCTGAAGCCCTCAAATTATGAAGTGGAGCTCCCACCTCGGTTAAGCTACTTGTCCGCAGACATTTTGTCAACAACTTGGCTTTAAAAAAAAAAAAAAAAAAAAAACCTGTCTGAAAAGGGGCGGGGATTATTGGTGACCGGAACCGGAATGCAACATCGCTCACACACACTAGTAAGATGCTTGCATACACACAGGTAAGATGCGCTCATACATATAACTGAAATCTTTGCACACATACTACTGAAATTGTTGTCTCTCACACGCACGTGTAAAAAGTACACACACACACAGGTGAAATCCGTTTATACATACTAGTGAAAAATAATTCCAGGTGTGTGCGTGAGACAAAAACATTTCAGTAGTGTTTATAAGAGTGTTTCAGTAGTGTTTATAAGAGTGTTTCAGTAGTGTATGTAAGAGTGTTTCAGTAGTGTTTATAAGAGTGTTTCAGTAGTGTTTATAAGAGTGATTCAGTAGTGTTTATAAGAGTGTTTCAGTAGTGTTTATAAGAGTGTTTCAGTAGTGTATGTAAGAGCATTTCAGTAGTGTTTATAAGAGTGTTTCAGTAGTGTATATGTAAGAATGTTTCAGTAGTGTTTATAAGAGTGTTTCAGTAGTGTATGTAAGAGTGTTTCAGTAGTGTTTATAAGAGTGTTTCAGTAGTTTATGTAAGAGTGTTTCAGTAGTGTTTATAAGAGTGTTTCAGTAGTGTTTATAAGAGTGATTCAGTAGTGTTTATAAGAGTGTTTCAGTAGTGTTTATAAGAGTGTTTCAGTAGTGTATGTAAGAGCATTTCAGTAGTGTTTATAAGAGTGTTTCAGTAGTGTATATGTAAGAATGTTTCAGTAGTGTTTATAAGAGTGTTTCAGTAGTGTTTATAAGAGTGTTTCAGTAGTGTATGTAAGAGTGTTTCAGTAGTGTTTATAAGAGTGTTTCAGTAGTGTATGTAAGAGTGTTTCAGTAGTGTTTATAAGAGTGTTTCAGTAGTTTATGTAAGAGTGTTTCAGTAGTGTTTATAAGAGCGTTTCAGTAGTGTTTATAAGAGTGTTTCAGTAGTGTTTATAAGAGTGTTTCAGTAGTGTTTATAAGAGTGTTTCAGTAGTGTATGTAAGAGTGTTTCAGTAGTGTTTATAAGAGTGTTTCAGTAGTGTATGTAAGAGCGTTTCAGTAGTGTTTATAAGAGTGTTTCAGTAGTGTTTATAAGAGTGTTTCAGTAGTGTGTATAAAAGAAAAAGATTTCAGTTGTTTATGTGAGAGCATTTCAGTTGTGTATGTAAGAGCATTTCAGTAGTGTTTATAAGAGTGTTTCAGTAGTGTGTATAAAAGAAAAAGATTTCAGTTGTTTGTGTGAGAGCATTTCAGTAGTGTATGTAAGAGGTAATTCTGAATAATGTCCCTAACGGCCCCTCATACTCATCAGTGAAGCATACACACAAATATTAAACCGTGGGCTTTCTAACAATTCGGAAGGTTTGTGTCATGTTTGTCCTCCCACAGAAAATATATTACAACAAAAAACACCAGTATTTTGTACTAAATAAATTAGTGAAGTATATAGCAATAACCAATGCTGCGGTCTGCTCAAATTATGCATTAACGCACAGCATAAAACATTTGGTGAACAAAACGAGACAAAGGCGGAGCGGCATAAAACACGTCTTTCTGTGGCAGTGTCGGAGAAAGTCGCACATGTAAACAAACTGTTGTGTCACAGTCCACGCAACGGTGAGTTCCTGGGCCGCCGGAATTAGTAGGACAAAACGGCGCTCATCAGTGAAGCATACACACAAACATATTAAACAGTGGGCTTTCTAACTATTAGGAAGGCTTGTGTCGTGTTTGTCCTCTTACAGAAACTATATTACAACAAAAAACACCAGTATTTCGTACTAAAAAAATTAGTGAAGTAAATAGCAATAGCCAATGCTGCGGTCTGCTCAAATTGTGCATTAATGCACAACATAAAACATTTGGTGGACAAAACGAGACAAAGACGGAGCGGCATAAAACGCGTCTTTCTGTGGCAACATGTAAACAAACTGTTGAGTCACAGTCCACGCAACGGTGAGTTCAAGGGGCCGCTGAAATTAGTAGGACAAAACGGCACTCATCAGGGAAGCATAAACACAAACATATTAAACAGTGGCCTTTCTAACAATTCGGAAGGTTTGTGTCATGTTTGTCCTCCCACAGAAAATATATTACAACAAAAAACAGCAGTATTTTGTACTAAATAAATTAGTGAAGTAGATAGCAATAACCAATGCTGCGGTCTGCTCAAATTATGCATTAACGCACAGCATAAAACGTTTGGTGAACAAAACGAGACAAAGGCGGAGCGGCATAAAACACGTCTTTCTGTGGCAGTGTCGGAGAAAGTCGCACATGTAAACAAACTGTTGAGTCACAGTTCAGCAACGGTGGATTCAAGGGCCGCCGAAATTAGTAGGACAAAACGGCACTCATCAGGGAAGCATAAACACAAACATATTAAACAGTGGGCTTTCTAACAATTCGGAAGGCTTGTGTCATGTTTGTCCTCCCACAGAAAAGATATTACAACAAAAAACACCAGTATTTCGTACTAAATAAATTAGTGAAGTAGATAACAATAACCAATGCTGCGGTCTGCTCAAATTGTGCATTAACGCACAGCATTAAACATTTGGTGGACAAAACGAGACAAAGACGTAGCGGCATAAAACATGTCTTTTTGTGGCAGCATCGGAGAAAGTTGCACATGTAAACAAACTGTTGAGTCACAGTCCACACAACGGTGAGTTCAAGGAGATGCCAAAATTAGTTGGACAAAACAGCGCTCATCAGTGAAGCATACACACAAACATATTAAACAGTGGGCTTTCTAACAATTAGGAAGGTTTGTGTCATGTTTGTCCTACAGAAACTATATTACAACAAAAAACACCTGTATTTCATACTAAATAAATTAGTGAAGTAGATAGCAATAGCCAATGCTGCGGTTTGCTCAAATTGTGCATTAACGCACAGCATAAAACGTTTGGTGGACAAAACAAGACAAAGAAGGAGCGGCATAAAAACACGTTTTTCTGTGGCAGTGTCTGAGAAAGTTGTACATGTAAACAAACTGTTGAGTCACAGTCCATGCAACGGTGAGTTCAAGGGGACGCCGAAATTAGTTGGACAAAGCGGCGCTCATCAGTGAAGCATAAACACAAACATATTAAACAGTGGGCTTTCTAACAATTAGGTAGATTTGTGTCATGTTTGTCCTCCGACAGAAACTATATTACAACAACACACACCAGTATTTCGTACTAAATAAATTAGTGAAGTAGATATTAATAGCTAATGCTGCGGTCTGCTCAAATTGTGCATTAACGCACAGCATAAAACGTTTGGTGGACAAAACGAGACAAAGACGGAGCGGTATAAAACGTGTCTTTCTGTGGCAGTGTCGGAGAAAGTCGCACATGTAAACAAACTGTTGAGTCACAGTTTAGCAACGGTGGGTTCAAGGGCCGGCGAAATTAGTAGTACAAAACGGCGCTCGTTAGTGAAGCATACACACAAACATATTAAACAGTGGGCTTTCTAACAATTCGGAAGGCTTGTGTCGTGTTTGTCCTCCTACAGAAACTATATTACAACAAAAAACACCAGTATTTCGTACGAAATAAATTAGTGAAGTAGATAACAATAGCTAATGCTGCGGTCTGTTAAAATTGTGCATTAACGCACAGCGTAAAACATTTGGTGGACAAAACGAGACAAAGACGGAGCAGCATAAAACAGGTCTTTCTGTGGCAACATGTAAACAAACTGTTGAGTCACAGTCCACACAACGGTGAGTTCAAGGGGCCGCCGAAATTAGTAGGACAAAACGGCGCTCATCAGGGAAGCATAAACACAAACATATTAAACAGTGGCCTTTCTAACAATTCGGAAGGCTTGTGTCGTGTTTGTCCTCCTACAGAAAATATATTACAACAAAAAACAGCAGTATTTTGTACTAAATAAATTAGTGAAGTAGATAGCAATAACCAATGCTGCGGTCTGCTCAAATTATGCATTAACGCACAGCATAAAACGTTTGGTGAACAAAACAAGACAAAGGCGGAGCGGCATAAAACACGTCTTTCTGTGGCAGTGTCGGAGAAAGTCGCACATGTAAACAAACTGTTGAGTCACAGTTCAGCAACGGTGGGTTCAAGGGCCGCCGAAATTAGCAGGACAAAACGGCACTCATCAGGGAAGCATAAACACAAACATATTAAACAGTGGGCTTTCTAACAATTAGGAAGATTTGTGTCATGTTTGTCCTCCGACAGAAACTATATTACAACAACACACACCAGTATTTCGTACTAAATAAATTAGTGAAGTAGATAGTAATAGCTAATGCTGCACTCTGCTGAAATTGTGCATTAACGCACAGCATAAAACGTTTCGTGGACAAAACGAGACAAAGACGGAGCGGCATAAAACACGTCTTTCTGTGGCAGTGTCGGAGAAAGTCGCACATGTAAACAAACTGTTGAGTCACAGTCCACACAACGGTGAGTTCAAGGGGCCGCCGAAATTAGTAGGACAAAACGGCGCTCATCAGGGAAGCATAAACACAAACATATTAAACAGTGGGCTTTCTAACAACTAGGAAGGTTTGTGTCGTGTTTGTCCTCCGACAGAAAATATATTACAACAAAAACACCAGTATTTCGTACTAAATACATTTGTGAAGTAGATAGCAATAGCCAATGCTGCGGTCTGCTCAAATTGTGCATTAACGCACAGCATAAAACATTTGGTGGACAAAACGAGACAAAGAAGGAGCGGCATAAAACGTGTCTTTCCGTGGCAGCGTCGGAGAAAGTCGCACATGTAAACAAACTGTTGAGTCACAGTCCACACAACGGTGAGTTCAAGGGCCGCCAAAATTAGTTGGACAAAACGTTGCTCATCAGTGAAGCATACACACAAATATATTAAATAGTGGGCTTTCTAAACAATTCGGAAGGTTTGTGTCGTGTTTGTCCTTCTACAGAAACTATATTACAACAAAAAACAGCAGTATTTTGTACTAAATAAATTAGTGAAGTAGATAACAATAGCTAATGCTGCGGTCTGTTAAAATTGTGCATTAACGCACAGCATAAAACATTTGGTGGACAAAACGAGACAAAGACGGAGCAGCAAAAAACAGGTCTTTCTGTGGCAACATGTAAACAAACTGTTGAGTCACAGTCCACACAACGGTGAGTTCAAGGGGCCGCCGAAATTAGTAGGACAAAACGGCGCTCATCAGGGAAGCATAAACACAAACATATTAAACAGTGGGCTTTCTAACAATTAGGAAGGTTTGTGTCGTTTTTGTCCTCCGACAGAAAATATATTACAACAAAAAACACCAGTATTTCGTACTAAATACATTTGTGAAGTAGATAGCAATAGCCAATGCTGCGGTCTGCTCAAATTGTGCATTAACGCACAGTATTAAACATTTGGTGGACAAAACGAGACAAAGAAGGAGCGGCATAAAACGTGTCTTTCTGTGGCAGCGTCGGAGAACGTCGCACATGTAAACAAACGGTGAGTCAAAAAAAACAAAAAAAAACTCCATGGAGCCACCAAGATCCGCTCGGGTGTTCCTGACCCCGGTGCTGAGCTACGACTTCATGACGACAATTTGATGATGCATTGACATGATACACAAAATAATGATATTAGCGGAAGAAAACCTGCCCACGCGGTGTGACGTCATTCTAGGTCTACAGTAGCAAATTGGGAAATTAGCAATGATGGCGTGTTATTACTCCCTAATGACTAAACTGGGATGCGAGACGGCCTTGCAGGGTGGCATAAGGCGCACCCGATGTGTGTGTGTGTGTGTGTGTGTGTGTGTGTGTGTGCAGGTGGCAAGTGTCAGAGTCCTCCCCGCACCCCCCTGACGTCCGTTTGATTGATTTCAGGTCCAGCGCGGAGGCACATTTGCATATTCCTACGCCACTTGAAGTGTTCCTCCGCCTGCCGCCTGGCCAAGAAGGAGTTGTCCTCCAAAACGTTTCAACATGTTCCGCGTGAACTTCATGACCTCCGGGAAGCGTAAACTTTACGATTGTTTAATTCCGCCTTTAAATAGAGTGTCGTAAAACACGAGCCCCGGGAGTGAAAACGAAGCCAATGTGCATCCAATTAGTCACCCGTACCGCACATGTGCACCTCTGGCGGTGGTCGGGATGAATCAAGGCGGCGGGACTTGAATAAACATTCAACCCCCCCCTTGAGCGCATTTAGCTGTTCTGATTGGCTGGAGCGGGATATTGAGGTCATTACGGTCGATCTAATTGGCTGAGCCGGGAAGCCGGGGGTCGTCGTGCAAAGTGTCGGAGCACCTGAGTTACGACCACGCTGACAGCCCCTTAAACTGACCCTTTCAATTTAAAGCAACAATGTGTAATAGTTCCACATCCAAATAGTGTTGTGCAATACTAATGAATCATGTTCGGTACTATACCGCCTCTAAAAAATACGGGCATGAAGTCATCTGTATTTTAATTTTTAGCTTATTAGTTATGCAGTATTTTATTTAGTTCCATTTATTTATTATATATTTACTGTACATTAATTTTATTTTTACCTTATTTATTTAACATCATCTTTTTTTTCCCTTCTGTATGCCTGATTAGCACGCAGAAGAAAAGAGCAGAGGAGCGTGTTCGGCAGCGCACAATCACAGAGTACTTACAAACCCCAAAACCAGTAAAGTTGGCACGTTGTGTAAATGGTAAATAAAAACAGAATACAATGATTTGCTAATCCTTTTCTACTTATATTCAATTGAATAGACTGCAAAGACAAGATATTTAACGTTCACACTGGAAAACGTTATTTTTTGCAAATATTAGCTCATATGTAAATACTATTATTACACATTTTTTAATGCATTTTATTAGTAGAATTTTTTTTTAACTAAAAAGTAAAAAAAAATATGTTAAGTTGCAATAATTTCACATCCAAATGTAGTGTGTATTACTGTAAATGTAAAAACGGTACTGCTGTTTTTATGGTAAAAAAAATTTTTTACTGTAAAAATTACTTCTTTTTTTTTACTGTAAATAAAAAAACCTTGCAATTTTAGAGTAACATTTTGGCACTTGAGCTAAAAACTGTGGTTTATATGGCATTTTTCTCTAAATGAAAAAAAACAGTACTTTTTTTTCTACTGTAATAAATTGTGGTGCCGTTTTGGCATTTACAGAAATACACCAAAAAATCTACAGTTGTTGATTTGAGTTAAAAAAAAACAACTAAAAAACTGGCAGCTCAGTTGCCAGAATTTTACTTTAAAATTTACTTCAAAAAAAAAAAAGGCGAGTAAGTTGCTTGAATTTTACTGTAAATTTTTTTTTTTACTGTAAATAAAAAAAATGAAATTTTACAGTAAATTAAAAAAAAAATAAAATAACTGGCAGCTCAGTTGCCAGAATTTTACTGTAAATTTTTTATTTTTTACTGTGAATAACAAAAATGCAATTTTACACTCAAATTTTGGCACCTGAGCTAAAAACAGTTTTTTACGCATTTTTCTCTAAATGAAAAAAAACGGTACTTTTTTTTTTACTGTAATAAACTGTGGTGCCGTTTTGGCATTTACAGTAATACACCGAAAATACTACAGTTGTTGATTTGCGGTAAAAAAAAAAAACAACAACAACTAACAAGCTGGCAGCTCAGTTGCCAGAATTTTACTGTAAAATTAAAAAACATTTTTTTACTGTAAATAAAAAAATAAAAAAATTTCAGTAAATTAAATTAAAAAAACAACCAACTGGCAGCTCAGTTGCCAGAATTTTACTGTAAAAAGTCCTTTTTTTTTCACTGGGAATAACAAAAATGCAGTTTTACACTAAAATGTTGGCATCTGAGCTAAAAACAGTTTTTTACGGCATTTTTCTCTAAATGAAAAAAAAACAGTACTTTTTTTTTTACTGTAATAAACTGTGGTGTCGTTTTGGCATTTACAGTAATACACCAAAAAATCTACAGTTGTTGATTTGCGGGAAAAAACAACAACAAACAAACTGGCAGCTCAGTTGCCAGAATTTTACTGTAAAATTAAAATTATATTTTTTACTGTAAATAAAAAAATGCAATTTTACAGTAAATTAAATTTAAAAAAAAGCTAACTGGCAGCTCAGTTGCCAGAATTTTACTGTATTTTTTTTTACTGTGAATAACAAAAATGCAATTTTACACTCAAATTTTGGCACCTGAGCTAAAAACTGTTTTTTACGACATTTTTCTCTAAATGAAAAAAAACTGTACTTTTTTTTTTACTGTAATAAACTGTGGTGCCGTTTTGGCATTTACAGTAATACACCAAAAAATCTACAGTTGTTGATTTGCGGTAAAAAAACAAAACAAAACAACAACAACTAACAAACTGGCAGCTCAGTTGCCAGAATTTTACTGTAAAATTTAAAAAAATGTTTTACTGTAAATTTTAAAAAATGCAATTTTACAGTAAATAAGATAAAAAAATAAAAAAAACTGGCAGCTCAGTTACCAGAATTTTACTGTAAAATGTACTTCTTTTTTTTTACTGTGACTAAAAAAAATGCAATTTTACACACAAATTTTGGCACCTGAGCTAAAAACTGTTTTTTACGGCATTTTTCTCTGAATGAAAAAAAAACAGTACTTTTTTTTTTACTGTAATAAACTGTGGTGCCGTTTTGGCATTTACAGTAATACACCAAAAAATCTACAGTTGTCGATTTGCGGTAAAAAAAAACAACAACAACTAACAAACTGGCAGCTCAGTTGCCAGAATTTTATTGTAAAATTGAAAAAAATTATTTACTGTAAATAAAAAAAAAAGCAATTTTACAGTAAATTAAATTAAAAAAAAACTAACTGGCAGCTCAGTTGCCAGAATGTTACTGTAATTTTTTTTTTTTACTGTGAATAAAAAAAAATGCAATTTTATACTCAAATTTTGGCACCTGAGCTAAAACTGTTTTTTACGGCATTTTTCTCTAAATGAAAAAAAACTGTACTTTTTTTTTTTACTGTAATAAACTGTGGTGCCGTTTTGGCATTTACAGTAATACACCAAAAAATCTACAGTTGTTGATTTGCGGTAAAAAAAAAAACAACAACTAACAAACTGGCAGCTCAGTTGCCAGAATTTTACTGTAAAATGTACTTTTTTTTTATTACTGTAAATAAAAGCAATTTTACAGTAAATTGAATTAAAAAAAACTAACTGGCAGCTCAGTTGCCAGAATTTTACTGTAAAATTTCCTTTTTTTTTTTTTTTTACTGTGAATAAAAAAAATGCAATTTTACACTAAAATTTTGGCACCTGAGCTAAAAACTGTTTTTTACGGCATTTTTCTCTAAATGAAAAAAAACTGTACTTTTTTTTTTACTGTAATAAACTGTGGTGCCGTTTTGGCATTTACAGTAATACACCAAAAAATCTACAGTTGTTGATTTGCGGTAAAAAAAACAACAACAACAACTAACAAACTGGCAGCTCAGTTGCCAGAATTTTATTGTAAAATTGAAAAAAATTATTTACTGTAAATAAAAAAAAGCAATTTTACAGTAAATTAAATTTAAAAAAAACTAACTGGCAGCTCAGTTGCCGGAATGTTACTGTAATTTTTTTTTTTTTACTGTGAATAAAAAAAATGCAATTTTACACTCAAATTTTGGCACCTGAGCTAAAAACTGTTTTTTACGGCATTTTTCTCTAAATGAAAAAAAACTGTACTTTTTTTTTTACTGTAATAAACTGTGGTGCCGTTTTGGCATTTACAGTAATACACCAAAAAATCTACAGTTGTTGATTTGCGGTAAAAAAAACAAAAAAAAAAACAACAACTGACAAACTGGCAGCTCAGTTGCCAGAATTTTACTGTAAAATTTAAAAAAATGTTTTTACTATAAATAAAAAAAAATGCAATTTTACAGTAAATTAAAAAAAAAAATGGCAGCTCATTTGCCAGAATTTTACTGTAATTTTTTTTAATTTTTTTTTAACTGTGAATAAAAAAAAAATGCAATTTTACACTAAAATTTTGGCACCTGAGCTAAACCTGTTTTTTACGGCATTTTTCTCTAAATGAAAAAAACAATACTTTTTTTTTTTTACTGTAATAAACTGTGGTGCCGTTTTGGCATTTACAGTAATACACCAAAAAAATCTACAGTTGTTGATTTGGGCTAAAAAAAACAAAAACAACTAACAAACTGGCAGCTCAGTTGCCAGAATTTTACTGTAAAATGTACTTCTTTTTTTTTTTTTTACTGTAAATGAAAAAAATGCAATTTTACAGTAAATTAAATTTAAAAAAAAAATAACTGGCAGCTCAGTTGCCAGAATTTTACTGTAAAATTTACATTTTTTTTACTGTAAATAAAAAAAAATGCAATTTTACAGTAAAATGTTGGTACCTGAGCTAAAAACTGTGTTTTTACTGCATTTTTGTCTAAATAAAAAAAACAGTACTTTTTTTAATGTAATAAATTGTGGTGCCGTTTTGGCATTTACAGTAATACACCAAAAAATCTACAGTTTTTGATTTGCGAAAAAAACAACAACTAACAAACTGGCAACTCAGTTGCCAGAATTTTACTGTAAAATGTACTTCTTTTTTTTTTACTGTAAATAAAAAAAGCAATTTTACAGTAAATTGAATTAAAAAAACTAACTGGCAAATCAGTTGCCAGAATTTTACTGTAAAATTTACTTTTTTTTTTACTGTGAATAACAAAAATGCAATTTTTCACTCAAATTTTGACACCTGAGCTAAAAACTGTTTTTTACGGCATTTTTCTCTAAATGAAAAAGAAAACAGTAATCTTTTTTTTTTACTGTAATAAACTGTGGTGCCGTTTTGGCATTTACAGTAATACACCAAAAAATCTACAGTTGTTGATTTGCGGTAAAAAAAAAACCAACAACTAACAAACTGGCAGCTCATTTGCCAGAATTTTACTGTAAAATTTAAAACATTTTTTTACTGTAAATAAAAAAAATGCAATTTTACAGTAAATTAAATTAAAAAGAAAATAACTGGCAGCTCAGTTGCCAGAATTTTACTGTAAAATTTACTCTTTTTTTTTTACTGTGAATAAAAAAATGCAATTTTACACTAAAATTTTGGCACCTGAGCTAAAAACTGTGGTTTTTACGGCATTTTTCTCTAAATGAAAAAAAACAGTACTATTTTTGGGTGTTACCATTTAGTGGTCAATTGTACAGAATATGTACTGTAC
Source organism: Nerophis lumbriciformis (assembly GCF_033978685.3). Lineage (NCBI taxonomy): Eukaryota > Metazoa > Chordata > Actinopteri > Syngnathiformes > Syngnathidae > Nerophis > Nerophis lumbriciformis. The sequence continues at coordinate 13,144,948 of NC_084573.2, read as the reverse complement.
TGTGCAATCTACTAATATAAGTGTCTGCATTGTTGTTGTTGTAAATTTCTGCTGAACTCACAACCTACCTATATATAAATATACATATATATATATATATATATATATATATATATATGGCGACTTGTCCAGGGTGTACCCCGCCTTCCGCCCGATTGTAGCTGAGATAGGCTCCAGCACCCCCCGCGACCCCAAAAGGGAATAAGCGGTAGAAAATGGATGGATATATATATATATATATATATATATATATATATATATATATATATATATACACACACACACACACACACACACATGTGTATATATATATATATATATATATATATATATATATATATATATATATGGCGACTTGTCCAGGGTGTACCCCGCCTTCCGCCCGATTGTAGCTGAGATAGGCTCCAGCACCCCCCGCGACCCCAAAAGGGAATAAGCGGTAGAAAATGGATGGATACATATATACATATATATATATATATATATATATATATATATATATATATATATATACACACACACACATGTATATGTATACATATATATATTTTATACATATATATACATATATGGGTCCCATTTTTATAGTCTTTGGTATGACTCAGCCGGGGTTTGAACTCACAACCTACCGATATACCGATATATATATATATATATATATATATATATATATATATATATATATATATATATATATATATATATATATATAATTAGGTTTTGAGTTCAAACCCCGGCCGAGTCATACCAAAGACTATTAAAATGGGAGCCATTACCTCCCTGCTTGGCACTCAGCATCAAGGGTTGGAATTGGGGGTTAAATCACCAAAAATTATTCTCGGGCGCGGCCACTGCTGTTGCTCACTGCTCCCCTCACCTCCCAGGAGGTGATCAAGGGTGATGGGTCAAATGCAGAGAATAATTTCGCCACACCTAGTGTGTGTGTGACAATCATTGCTACTTTAACTTAATATATATACTGTATATATATATATATATATATATATATAAAATAATATAATATTAATTTTAAGCATCTCGGTCTTAAATTTAACATTGCCAACCATTACAAGAGTGCGCTGTTCAGTATCGTGGCCCTTGATTGGCTCAGCCTTAAGTAACATTACTGTATTGAAATTGGTGACTAAAGTGTGTTCTTTCATCTCTAGAAGGCACTCAAAACGTAAAATACATATATCTAGAATGGTATCAACGTTTTTTATGCGCAAGCTATGAAAATATTTGATTTATAATTAATTTATCACAGCCATGTCCGGAACTAATTAACAGCTATAAACGCGAGGACGACTGTAGTGTCAACACTACTTCCTGTCCATCCACACGTTCTACATCCTGTTCACGGTCTTGGGGGAGCTGGAGTCTATCCCAGCTGTCTTGGGCGAGAAGTTGACATTGCCACGATCATGCATCCAAGCTTGATCACCTTTACAAATGCAGCCTGATTTGAAACTTGTTAATCCTTCAGATGAGGCTATTAAATAAAGACTACAATATCTTGATTCTCTCTCTCACACACACACAGACACACACAGACACACACACACACACACAAATTCTTGTATTTTTTACCTTCTTGAGACCTCTGAAAAATGCCTACTTCTTTAGGACCACCCTTTCTAGAAATATAAAGATGTGTATTTGCAACATTAATAATATATACATAATATTCAAATAAAAACAAGTTTGTTGTGAAAAATGAGTTGGAATTTCACAAGAAAAACATGGAATTTTGGCAGTATAATTATAAAAGTTAACATTTTACTCAACGCAAGTCAAAATTTTCCAAGAAAAATTGAACATTTGTGCAATATTATGATAAAAGTTGGAATTTTACTCAATAACAGTCGCAATTTTACAAGAAAAGCTTAAAATGTTGGCAATTTTATGAAAAGAGTCGTAATTTTCAAAATTAAGTTCAAAAGTCACAATTTTATAAGAACATTTGAAAATGTTGGCAATATTATAATAATAATTGGAATTTGTACTTTACTTTTTGTACATAATTTTACTCAAAAAATGTCACTATTTTATAAAAACAAAAACAAAAATTGGCAATATTGTGATAAAAGTCAGAATTTTATATGACAAATGTCACCATTTTGCATTAAAAAGTAATAATTTGACATAAAAAAGTGATAATTTTACGAGAAAATATTGCAATATTACAGAAATAGAAAGAATATGAGAAATTGTTCCCAATTTTATAAAAAAAAAAGTCGACACATTGTGAGAAAAAGACTGCTTTTAGTTATTTTTTTATTTTTTGTTTGTGATTGTTTTATAATCATTATTTACTTGAAGTTATTACAGTATGTCTCTATAGACATATTTATTTATTTTTGTATTAATTTTGGCCAAAGGGGACGCCTTTCAATTTCAAACACACACTTGTTATTTCATATGTTGACCAGAGGGGGAGCAGTTTTAAAACAGACACACAGTCAATTTGAAGAATCCCTCCTTTTTAGGACCACCCTTTCTAGATATATAAAGATTTGTATTTACAACATTAATAATATATACATTCATACTATGCACATATAAAAAAGCTTGTTGTGAAAAATGAGTTTGAATTTCACAAGAAAAAGATCACAATTTCACAAAAAAAACTGAGAATTCTTATAATAAAAGTCGTAATTTTACTCAACGCAAGTCAAAATTTTACAAGAAAAACTGAACATTTGTGCAATATTACGATAAAAGTTGGAATTTTATTCAATAACAGTCACAGTTTTACAAGAAAAGCTTAAAATGTTGGCAATTTTTATGAAAAGAGTCGTAGTTTTACTCGACAAAAGTCACAATATTAAAAGAAAACTTCAAAATGTTGGCAATATTGTAATAATAATTGGAATTTTACTTGGCAAAATTATGACAAAAGCCATAATTGTACTAAAAAAAATGTCACTATTTTACAAGAACAACAAAAAAAATTGGTAATATTGTGATAAAAGCCAGAATTGTATATGAAAAATGTCACCATTATGCATTAAAAACTAATAATTTTACATTAAAAAAGTAATAATTTTACGAGTAAATATTGTAATATTACAGAAACAGAAAGAATATGAGAAATTGTTTCCAATTTGATAAGAAAACAGTCGACACATTGCGAGAAAAAGACTGCTTTTAGTTATTAATTTATTATTAAATATTTTTGTTTATAATTGTTTTTTAATCTTCAATATTTACTTAAGGTTATTACAGTATGTCTCTATATACATATTTATTAATTTTTTTTAAATTAATTTTGGCCAATGGGGGCACATTTCAATTTCTTACACACACTTGTTATTTCATACGTTGGCCAGAAGGGGAGCACTTCAAATTTTTACAAACACTTGTTATTTCATATGTTGACCAGAGGGGGAGAACTTCAATTTTTTACACACACTTGTTATTTCATGTGTTGACCAGAGGGGGATCACTTTTAAAAACGACACACAGTCAATTTGAAAAATCCCTCCTTTTTGGGAACCACCCTAATTTTGATAGATTTCACCACCAGGGGTGCAAAGGAAACCTCTATTTTTTATTTTTTTTGTAATGTGCTTAAGGCCGATGACAAACGAGTCACAGACCACAGATGGCCCCTGTGCCGCACTTTGGGCAACCCATCTGTAGAAGATAACTGTAAATGGTCACTATAGTCTTAGTACCGTAGTGTATTTGTTCATCCTATGGTCACAAATCGGAGGCACATTAAATCAACCAAAAATCCTGACTTTGGAACAATGTTCACGGACTCCAGTATTTTGGCTCTCTATTAGATGCAATGGCTTTGGTCCTAACTTGTTCACCGTGACCTCATATGGAGGGTACTTTTCCTTGATGTATTTGAAAAATCCCTCCTTTTTGGGACCACCCTAATTTTGATAGATTTCACCACCAGGGGTGCAAATGAAATCTCAATTGTTTTTGTTTTTTTGTAATGTGCTTAAGGCCGATGACAAACGAGTCACAGACCACAGATGGCCCCTGTGCCGCACTTTGGACAAGACATCTGTAGAAGCTAACTGTTAACGGTCACTATAGTCTTAGTACCGTAGTATATTTGTTCATCCTATGGTCACATATCGGATGCACATTAAATCAACCAAAAATCCTGACTTTGGAACAATGTTCACAGACTCTAGTATTTTGGCTCTCTATTAGATGCAATGGCTTTGGTCCTAACTTGTTCACCGGATCCTTATATGGGTGGGTACTTTTCCTCTATGTAATTGAAAAATCCTTCCTTTTTGGGACCACCCTAATTTTGATAGATTTCACCACCAGGGGTACAAATGAAATCTCTATTTTTTTATTTTTGTAATGTGCTTAAGGCCGATGACAAACGAGTCACAGACCACAGATGGCCCCTGTGCCGCACTTTGGACAACCCATCTGTAGAATCTAACTGTTAATGGTCACTATAGTCTTAGTACTGTAGTGTATTTGTTCAATCTATGGTCACATATGGGATGCACATTAAATCAACCAAAAATCCTGACTTTGGAACAATGTTCACGGACTCTAGAATTTTGGCTCTATTAGATGCAATGGCTTTGGTCCTAACTTGTTCACCGGGTCCTCATATGGAGGGTACTTTTGCTTGTTGATGTATTTGAAAAAACCCTCCTTTTTGGCACCACCCTAATTTTGATAGATTTCCTCACCAGGGGAGCAAATGAAATCTCTATTTTTTTTTGTTTTTTTGTAATGTGCTTAAGGCCGATGACAAACGAGTCACAGACCACAGATGGCCCCTGTGCCGCACTTTGGACAACCCATCTGTAGAAGCTAACTGTTAACGGTCACTATAGTCTTAGTACCGTAGTATATTTGTTCATCCTATGGTCACATATCGGATGCACATTAAATCAACCAAAAATCCTGACTTTGGAACAATGTTCACGGACTCTAGTATTTTGGCTCTCTATTAGATGCATTGGCTTTGGTCCTAACTTGTTCACCGGGTCCTCATATGGAGGGTACTTTTCCTCGTTGATGTCTCAAGAAGGGTAGCATTACAAGAACACACACACGTACACACACACACACACGCTCTAACAGGGCTCAGAAAGTGTGAATCTAATGCCCTGCAATCCCATGAATCCCTTTGTTCCTGATTTCATGCTTGATTTGCCCACAGCTTGAGTCTGGCTGCTATCAGCGCTTTTCTTCTCGCTCTCACGTCTTCAAGTGGTGCCAAAATCAACACAACCGCACTGGATCTTTGCCGCCTCTCTCTCTTTTTTTTTTAATGAAAATCCTTCCGACACATGTCTTGGAACTGTGTTTGTTTGTTTGTTTGTTTGCATCACTACTCTCTGTCTCCATGCAAACATCTCATCAACCAAGGAGCCCACTGGCCATACTTAAGGACGGATAAAAATAGCGCTTGATTAAATGGTTTCCCAGAGCTGCAAGTACGATCCCAATGGCACTGCGGCGCATCACTTGGAAAATCTTCATTTGATAGCCATCATGAGACGTTTGCTTTGAAAATACTCTGTAAGCCATGCGTCAGGTGGGCTCTTGTTCCACCCACACACACACACGCACACACACACACCTCTAGATCTGCTGGATATTGTGACAGATGCATGATGGGGGAAGGGGGGGGGGAGCGGGAGACAGACAAGGAGAGAGAAGGAAGAAGAGCGTCCCCAGAGAGCGAGGGCACCGGTGCTCTGCTGCTCCGAGTCGCAGCTTGCATGCCAATGAGGAGATTCCCCCGCAGTAACAGCAGCAGTGGTGATGATGATGATGATGATGAGGGTGGTATAGTAGGGGGCAAAGCGACAGGAGGGGGTTGGATGCTGACACTGTACTACAGTTGATTGTGAAAACTTAACCGCAGAACCCTGCAGGTTGGGAAATGACTAAGTCAAGGTGAATGCAGTGGTCTCACCCTATCCCTGTGTCGGATTATGAACGTATTTCTGATGAATTCAGCAAGTATACTACGGCGCGTTTACTCGAAGCCGCACCGTAATATTCAGCTTTACAGTTGCCGTGTCCGTGTCATGACCCGTCACTTGTTTTTGTGTTTGTTACCGTATTTTCCGGACTATAAGGCGCACTTAAAATCCTTGTTTTTCCCCCCTCAAAACTCGACAGTGCGCCTGACGTAAGGAATAAGTTTGGTTGTGCTTACCGACCTCGAAGCTATTTGATTTGGCACATGGTGCAATGACAAGTGTGACCAGTAGATGGCAGTCAAACATAAGAGATGCGTGTAGATTGCACTATGATGGCAATATGACTCAAGTAAACAACACCAACATTTTATATGTTCCATTGAAAAGATTTTATTGTAATATTTTCAGAATGTGTTTGTTCTATTTTTGGCCAAAGTAAGACAAAGAAAACAATCTGAAGTTGTCTTTATTTTTTGGTTTTAATGCCATGATTTTAATAGTCCGGCCCGCGTGTGCACAGATTTTCCTCCATGCGGCCCCTGAGCTAAAATGAGCTTGACACCCCTGCTGTGCTGTACATCATTAATATTATGATCATAATAGTATGAGTGTCTTTAAAAACTAGTGACACCTCTGTTTCGAACTTTAAACAAGGGTCCTTGAACACATCACAGTTACGGGCATACCATAACTTTCTCTTAATGTTGCCAATGATAAGATTTAATGAATTTCTACCTTTCGTTTATCGTCTCACCCTTGTTGCTGAGAGTGAGCTTTGATGATGTCATCACGTCTGTGATGAGTGAAATGTTCCATGATCGATTTGCCGCCAACCAGTTGGAACGAACAGTTTGCATTCTCGATAAGGAGTGTAGGTAGTCTTAGACCAGTGATTCTCAAACGATGGTGGAACACTTAATTCATTTTCAAACACAGTGTTACTGTTCAAATAGTGTGTAATGTAGTGTTTGGTACGGGTACCAATATTATTTCGATACTTTGATACTTTTCCAAATAGAGGGGACCACAAAAAATGGCATTATTGGCTTTATTTTAACAAAAAAATCTTACGGTACATTAAACATATGTTTCTTATTGCAAGTTTGTCCTTAAATAAAATAGTTTTAGTAGTAAGTAAACAAACAAAGGCTCCTAATTAGTCTGCTGATATATGCAGTAACATATTGTGACATTTATCATCCTATTATTTTGTCAAAAATATTAAGGACAAGTGGTAGAAAATTAATTATTAATCTACTTGTTCATTTACTGTATCTGCTCACTTTCTCTTTTAACATGTTTTATCTACACTTCTGTTAAAATGTAATAATCACTTATTCTTCTGTTGTTTGGATGCTTTACATTAGTGTTGTCAAGACGTGGTTTTTGCTTACTGCGGGGTCGTTCTCCCGGGAAGGCAAACGGACGACTCCGGACAGGACTTGCAGGTAGGAACATGATTTAATTTTAAGAAACACTCAACGAGGTACAAAACACAAAACAACCCGAAGGCAAACGTGCCTATCGCACGCGGAAGCTAAGGCAAAAACGTAGGACATGAAACTATAGACATGAACCTCACGAAACTGTGGCATGAAACAAACACGAAACTGTGGCATGGAACAACTAGCATTAACTATGGCATAGAACAAAAACGAAACTGTGGCATGAAACCAATACGAAACTGTGACATGAAACAACTAGCATTAACTATGGCATAGAACAAACACGGAACTGTGGCATGAAACAACTAAGACTTACGTAGTCCACGCATGAGGCAAACAACTAATGACGCCAGGCTGACTGACTGGCAAAGGCAGGCTTAAATAGTCCTCTGATTAGCAGCAGGTGCGCATCCCGAACACCAGAGGCAGGTGAAAATCATATGTAGCCATCGTAACTAAAACAAACTCAGGTATCAAACATGAACTAAAAGAGTCCAAAACTAACAGAACATAACAAAAACATGATCTGGACCACGGATCATGACAAGTTTTGGATGATACCAAAAGTTTGGGTATCAATCCGAAACCAAGTAGTCACAGGATCATACATTGGTCATATTCAAAGTCCTCATGTGTCCAGGGACGTATTTCCTGAGTGTGTCCTGGGCATGGCGTTAAAGTGCATCCGGCAGTGGGGCACTAGGAGGTTAACCCCTTTACTACTGTTAACGCAGGTGGCCCTTGGCAAAGGCCTAGTACCTGACTGCCCCCTAGCCAGGGATACGGCGAAGACCTCAACGGCGGAGCAGGCAGAAGACGGTAAATTTAAGAACTACCACAACGGCTGGATGGCGGAAGAAGGCTGCAGCAGAAAAGGGTCCCCAGTCGTCTTGGACTCCATGCCACTGGACCCTGACCCGATTCTGTCAAGGATCGTGTGGTGACTGTCTGTGCACCAGTCTCCCCACGTTAAACTAAGTCACGCACAGGCATCCTCCATAAAGGGATACACCCCTACCAGGAGGATCGTCACACTCGTTCGAGTGACCGCCGATGATTTCCTGATTTTATAAACACACCTACATTCTACTACAATTACTTTATTGAATGAACAACCCCCTGCCGCTGTATTGTACTGTTTTGTACTTGTTTTACTTGTCATTGTTTATATGTTTGTTTGTAAATGTTGAACTTTATAAATAAAGGTGTATACATTTTTTGTTAATGTGTTTCTTACAAAAGAGTAAAAAAGAGCATTTATATCATGCGCTGTCATGTGTGTCACTAGAAATGTTCACATATCAGCCCACAAGAAGAGAACACATGTTGTGATAAGTTGTAGACAACTTACCACAATAAAAGCCGCTGCTCCATCCTGCCTGCGCTGACAAAATAAGAGTCTCAGAGAGCCAGCGCGCACAAGCTAGCAAGCTACGGAGTTTGCCGCCAATGTATTTCTTGTCAAGTGTATTAAAAAAGGAGTTTTACGAGTTAACAAGCTCGTCTGCTCTGTTCTGCTCTGCCCTGTAATTGGAATGAGTACACTGTAAATCCATTAACGAGGATCCATTGGAGGGCAAGTTGTCGTCGTCGTCACGACGGGGGCGTGAGGGACCGGTACTTTTTAGAGGTGGTATAGTACCGAATATCCGGTGGCCATGGATGAAGTGCTGGCAGTCCAGAGTCGGGACCCCGGGTGGACCGCTCGCCTGCGCGTCGGTTGGGGACATCTCTGCACTGCTGACCCGTCTCCGCTCGAGATGGTCTCCTGCTGGCCCCACTATGGACTGGACTCTCACTAATATGTTAGATCCACTATGGACTGGACTCTCACTATTATGCTAGATCCACTATGGACTGGACTCTCACTATTATGTTAGATCCACTATGGACTGGACTCTCACTATTATGTTAGATCCACTATGGACTGGACTCTCACTATTATGTTAGATCCACTATGGACTGGACTCTCACTATTATGTTAGATCCACTATGAACTGGACTCTCACTATTATGTTAGATCCACTATGGACTGGACTCTCACTAGTATGTTAGATCCACTATGGACTGGACTTTCACAATATTATGTTAGATCCACTGTGGACTGGACTCTCACTATTATGTTGGATCCACTATGGACTGGACTCTCACTATTATGTTAGATCCACTATGGACTGGACTCTCACTATTATGTTAGATCTACTATGGACTGGACTTTCACAATATTATGCTAGACCCACTCGACGTCCATTGCATCCGGTCTCCGGTTGTGAGTTTTTCCTTGCCCTTAAGTGGGCTCTGAACCGAGGATGTCGTTGTGGCTTGTGCAGCCCTTTGAGACACTTGTGATTTAGGAATATATAAATAAAAATTGATTGATTGATTGATTGATTGATGATTGAATATTATTCATTAGTATTGCGGTACTTTACAAATACCGGTATACCGTACAACCCTAGTGTAATGTTACATTTGCCAAAAGTATTAAATATGCTCGCTAAATAAAAACAATGCCTTGTTTTAATGAATATTTAGGCCAAGCACGCTACAATATTTTAATGGTGGTACCCGGAGAGCCAAGTGTTTTCTTAGAGGGTGAAACAAGTTTGAGAACCACTGTCATTATGTGCATTATGGCCACTAAGGCTTTAGTGGCCACATGCGTGGACAGCACCTTTTTAGCTCTTATTTCCAAAATTGTGTACACTACTGAATTGGGGTCTTATGGCCGCTTATGTGGACAATTATACTGCCATCTGGTGGTGTCAGAAGAGTATAACATACAATGGAATTTGGAAAAAAAAGTGTAAAAATAAACATTTGCATGTCACTACACATGAAGTACACGTTTGTGTACTTATGGACTAAGTACATCATATAAAAAGATGATTTTTAGTTTGTATTCTAATTAGCGTCCAATAAGCCCAAATAGCAAAGAGAAAATAAAAAAATAATGCAAACAAAAAAAGTCAGTGTTCAAAAACAAGAAAAAAAAAATACAAAAATGAGGGGTATTTTATTTGAACTAAGCAAAATTATCTGCCAATAGAACAAGAAAATTCGCCTTGTCAAGACTTTCCAAAACAAGTAAAATTAGCTAACCTCAACGAACCCAAAAATACCTTAAAATAAGTATATTCTCACTAATAACAAGTGCACTTTTCTTGGTAGAAAAAAAAGAGACCTTTTTGCTCAATATGTTGAAAAATATTCTTAAATTAGTAAAATCCAGAGTTGGGACCCGGGGTGGACCGCTCGCCTGTGCATCGGTTGGGGACATCTCAGCGCTGCTGACCCGTCTCCACTCGGGATGGTTTCCTGCTGACCCCACTATGGACTGGACTCTTACTATTATGTTGGATCCACTATGGACTGGACTCTCACAATATTATGTCAGACCCACTCGACATCCATTGCAATCGGTCTCCCCTAGAGGGGGGGGTTACCCACATATGCGGTCCTCTCCAAGGTTTCTCATAGTCATTCACATCGACGTCCGACTGGGGTGAGTTTTTCCTTGCCCTTATGTGGGCTCTGTACCGAGGATGTGGTTGTGGCTTGTGCAGCCCTTAGAGACACTTGTGATTTAGGGCTATATAAATAAACACTGATTGATTGATTGATAAATGCTAGTGCCATTATCTTGACATAATGATATGCGCTCGGTATCATGAGCCTATCTGGAGCCTATCTCAGCTACAATCGGGCGGAAGGCGGGGTACCCCCTGGACAAGTCGCCACCTCGTGCTTGAAGTAAGAAATTAATACTTTAAAAAAGTGGTTTTATACTTGTGAGTGTTGATGACACAGCTTTGCAACAGTTGATATTCTAGTTTCAAGTATGTTTTACTCAATATAGGTCATAGCTACAAGCTGAGATCATTTAGGACCAAAACCCTTAAAGGGGAACATTATCACCAGACCTATGAAAGCGTCAATATATACCTTGATGTTGCAGAAAAAAGACCATATATTTTTTAACCGATTTCCGAACTCTAAATGGGTGAATTTTGGCGAATTAAACGCCTTTCTAATATTCGTTCTTGGAGCGATGACGTCACAACGTGACGTCACATCGGTAAGCAATCCGCCATTTTCTCAAACACCCAGTCAAATCAGCTCTGTTATTTTCTGTTTTTTCGACTGTTTTCCGTACCTTGGAGACATCATGCCTCGTCGGTGTGTTGTCGGAGGGTGTGACAACACGAACAGGGACGGATTCAAGTTGCACCAGTCGCCCAAAGATGCAAAAGTGGCAAGAAATTGGACGTTTGTTCCGCACACTTTACCGACGAAAGCTATGCTACGACAGAGATGGCAAGAATGTGTGGATATCCTGCGACACTCAAAGCAGATGCATTTCCAACGATAAAGTCAAAGAAATCTGCCGCCAGACCCCCATTGAATCTGCCGGAGTGTGTGAGCAATTCAGGGACAAAGGACCTCGGTAGCACGGCAAGCAATGGCGGCAGTTTGTTCCCGCAGACGAGCGAGCTAAACCCCCTATCGACCCTAGCTTCCCTGGCCTGCTGACATCAACTCCAAAACTGGACAGATCAGCTTTCAGGAAAAGAGCGCGGACGAGGGTATGTCTACAGAATATATTAATTGATGAAAATTGGGCTGTCTGCACTCTCAAAGTGCATGTTGTTGCCAAATGTATTTCATATGCTGTAAACCTAGTTCATAGTTGTTAGTTTCCTTTAATGCCAAACAAACACATACCAATCGTTGGTTAGAAGGCGATCGCCGAATTCGTCCTCGCTTTCTCCCGTGTCGCTGGCTGTCGTGTCGTTTTCGTCGGTTTCGCTTGCATACGGTTCAAACCGATATGGCTCAATAGCTTCAGTTTCTTCTTCAATTTCGTTTTCGCTACCTGCCTCCACACTACAACCATCCGTTTCAATACATTCGTAATCTGTTGAATCGCTTAAGCCGCTGAAATCCGAGTCTGAATCCGAGCTAATGTCGCTACAGCTTGCTGTTCTTTCCGCCATGTTTGTTTGTGTTGGCTTCACTATGTGACGTCACAGGAAAATGGACGGGTGTTTATAACGATGGTTAAAATCAGGCACTTTGAAGCTTTTTTTAGGGATATTGCGTGATGGGTAAAATTTTGAAAAAAACTTCGAAAAATATAATAAGCCACTGGGAACTGATTTTTAATGGTTTTAACCATTCTGAAATTGTGATAATGTTCCCCTTTAAAACAAGTAAAACACTAACATAAAATAATTATCTTATCAGACAGAAAATAAGCAAATATCACCCTTATTTGAGATATTTAATCTTACTTAGATTTCAGTTTTTGCAGTGTATTAATTGTATATCATTAAATTACAGAAAGACTCGTCAAACGACACAAAAGCCCCGGGGTCCACCTATGCTCGGGTCCCCGGTACAACGTACACGCGCCTCCCCTCTTGTCGCCCCCTTCCAGAAGAATTAATAACTAATTATGTCAGGTCACTCGTCCAGATGGTCCTCTCAGATGGGCCCGCAGTCTGGACCTCACCTCAGACGAAGGAACCTCTGACCCTGCGCCCCGCATCACCCATGGCAACGTGGATTGTGAGGCCTGAAGCCGCTCGCTGGAAGCCACCGGGGGGGGTGCGTTGGATTTGGGGGGGCGCACGTGGAAACGGGAAAAGGCGGGGGTCGGTTGAGATGGGGGCGTGTCGGATCAGTGCTGGCTGGCTGCCTTCAAAGCTCCATGAATACAAGACTCCCTGCCAGGGGCGCTGATCTCCACGGTCATGGTTCTGCTATTACCCGCCACGTTTCTTGTAACAGGCAGATGGCTCGGAGGTTCCGCTCGCATTCAACGCACGCCGCATCAATGGACACAACCTGATACTCCCCTTTCTTGTCTCATTAGGAGGCTATAGAAACATAAGAACATAATAGGGGGGAATTAAGTGCCTGTGTTGATGTCAAAGGGGATGCGGCGGAAGATTGGGACGAGGGCTAACAAGCACACGGCGCGCACCCTCGGCTTTGCGGCTGATTAGCGCTTTCGGCGAAGGCTGATGGGTAAAAGACGAGTCCTCGGGGACGGTGGAGGCTTTTTTTAAATGGACCACTTAAACAGCGAAGGGAAGTGACAGCGGCGAGGAAACCGGGCAACAAAAGCTCGCAGAAACAACCGCGGACGTGGGGAAAAAGACGAGCGGGGTTTAGCATGTAGATACCGTAGCGTGGAATTCCACACGTCAGACTTGCATACATAACAAACAATAGAATTTGGAAAAAAAAAAAGTGTAAAAATAAAAATTTGCATGTCACTACACATGAAGTACACGTTTGTGTACTTATGGACTAAGTACATCATTTAAAAAGATGATTTTTTAGTTTTTATTCTAATTAGGGTCCAATAAGCCCAAATAGCAAAGAGAAAATAAAAAAAATAATGTAAACAAAAAAGTCAGTGTTCAAAAAAAAGAAAAAAAAAAATACAAAAATGAGGGGTATTTTATTTGAACTAAGCAAAATTATCTGCCAATAGAACAAGAAAATTCGGCTTGTCAAGACTTTCCAAAACAAGTAAAATTAGCTAACCTCAATGAACCCAAAAATACCTTAAAATAAGTATATTCTCACTAATAACAAGTGCACTTTTCTTTCAATATGTTGAAAAATATTCTTAAATTAGTAAAATCCAGAGTCGGGACCCGGGGTGGACCGCTCGCCTGTGCATCGGTTGGGGACATCTCTGCGCTGCTGACCCGTCTCCGCTCGGGATGGTTTCCTGCTGGCCCCACTATGGACTGGACTCTTACTGGTAAGCTGATAGGGGCTCGTGGAAATAGAATGGAACGAAAAACGAGCTCTTCATATCTTTATGTTCTCATGATTATATTATGCTCGATCCACTCGACGTCCATTGTCCCCACATCTGCGGTCCTCTCCAAGGTTTCTCATTGTCCCGTTGGGTTGAGTTTTTCCTTGCCCTGATGTGGGATCTGAACCGAGGATGTCGTTGTGGCTTGTGCAGCCCTTTGAGACACTCGTGATTTAGGGCTATATACAAACCCCGTTTCCATATGAGTTGGGAAATTGTGTTAGATGTAAATATAAACAGAATATAATGATTTGCAAATCCTTTTCAAGCCATATTCAGTTGAATATGCTACAAAGACAACATATTTGATGTTCAAACTGATAAACATTTTTTTTTTTTGCAAATAATCATTAACTTTAGAATTTGATGCCAGCAACGCGTGACAAAGAAGTTGGGAAAGGTGGCAATAAATACTGATAAAGTTGAAAAATGCTCATCAAACACTTATTTGGAACATCCCACAGGTGAACAGGCTAATTGGGAACAGGTGGGTGCCATGATTGGGTATAAAAGTAGATTCCATGAAATGCTCAGTCATTCACAAACAAGGATGGGGCGAGGGTCACCACTTTGTCAACAAATGCGTGAGCAAATTGTTGAACAGTTTAAGAAAAACTTTTCTCAACCAGCTATTGCAAGGGTTAGAGATTTCACCATCTATGGTCCGTAATATCATCAAAGGGTTCAGAGAATCTGGAGAAATCACTGCACGTAAGCAGCTAAGCCCGTGACCTTCGATCCCTCAGGCTGTACTGCATCAACAAGCGACATCAGTGTGTAAAGGATATCACCACATGGGCTTAGGAACACTTCAGAAATCCACTGTCAGTAACTACAGTTGGTCGCTACATCTGTAAGTGCAAGTTAAAACTCTCCTATGCAAGGCAAAAACCGTTTATCAACAACACCCAGAAACGCAGCCGGCTTCGCTGGGCCTGAGCTCATCTAAGATGGACTGATACAAAGTGGAAAAGGGTTCTGTGGTCTGACGAGTCCACATTTCAAATTGTTTTTGGAAACCGTGGACGTCGTGTCCTCCAGACCAAAGAGGAAAAGAACCATCCGGATTGTTATAGGCGCAAAGTTGAAAAGGCAGCATCTGTGATGGTATGGGGGTGTATTAGTGCCCAAGACATGGGTAACTTACACATCTGTGAAGGCACCATTAATGCTGAAAGGTACATACAGGTTTTGGAGCAACATATGTTGCCATCCAAGCAACGTTACCATGGACGCCCCTGCTTATTTCAGCAAGACAATGCCAAGCCACGTGTTACATCAACGTGGCTTCATAGTAAAAGAGTGCGGGTACTAGACTGGCCTGCCTGTAGCCCAGACCTGTCTCCCATTGAAAATGTGTGGCACATTATGAAGCCTAAAATAGCACAACGGAGACCCCCGGACTGTTGAACAACTTAAGCTGTACATCAAGCAAGAATGGGAAAGAATTCCACCTGAGAAGCTTCAAAAATGTGTCTCCTCACTTCCCAAACGTTTACTGAGTGTTGTTAAAAGGAAAGGTGATGTAACACAGTGGTGGACATACCCTTTCCCAACTACTTTGGCACGTGTTGCAGCCATGAAATTATAAGTTAATTATTTGCAAAAAAAAAATAAAGTTTATGAGTTTGAACATCAAATATCTTGTCTTTGTAGTGCATTCAATTGAATATGGGTTGAAAAGGATTTGCAAATCATTGTATTCCGTTTATATTTACATCTAACACAATTTCCCAACTCATATGGAAACGGGGTTTGTAAATAAACATTGATTGATTGATGAAAAATCCTAATCCTTGGTCAAAATGGACCATCAGAAGTCGTAGAGAAAACATTACAGGAGGCTTTGCCTTGTTCGGATTCCGAAATACCGTATTTTCCGTACCATAAGGCGCACTTAAAATCTTTTTCCCCCCCCTCAAAACTCGACAGTGCGCCTTATAACCTAATGTACAAAATAATTCTGGTTTTGCTTACCGACCTCGAAGCCATTTTATTTGGTACATGGTGTAATGATAAGTGTGACCAGTCTGCACATAAGAGATACGTGTAGACTGCAATATGACGGCAGTAAACAACACCAAAACTTGAAATGTTCCATTGAAAATATAGAACATTACACACGGCATTCAAAAATCCGTCAAAATGTTTTAGTACGACTTCGAAGCCGCATCGCTTGATGGATTGTCGGCCCATTACTGCTACCGTAGTCAGAGATTATGGTGTGTGTATAAGGTAAGACATTATCTGGCGTTTTGTTTCACAATATTATGCAAAACCAACTTTGCCTACCTTCTGGTACCTGCTGATCTGTATTTGGGATCTGCATAGGTCCTGTAAATGTGCGCTCATCCCCCACTGTAGTCCGTGCTTACCCCATGGTCGATAAGCTTCTTCTTTTTCTCTATCTTCTTGTTATGGGACATTCATCCTCCGCTGTTGCCATTTCTAATATAAAGTAGTGTAAAGTTCTTACTTATATCTGTCAGTAAACTCGCCATGAAAGCGCTAAAACATACCGGTGTAGTGAGTTTACATTATTCACCCAAGTAACTTTACTTATTAGAGAGTTCCGGTCGGACGGTCTTTCACGGGACACATTTTCTGCGGATGGGGAGATGCTGCTTCGTTATTGATTGAAGTAAAGTCTGAATGTGATTAAAACAATTAGCGCCATCTTTTGAGACTTCTTCCACTCCCGTCCTTGCACGCTACACCGCTACAACAAAAATGACGGGGAAAAGACGCTGTCGTCGAAGCTGAGCCAGGTAAATAAGACTGCATTTTGTTTAGGAGAGAACACGAAGAAACTAATACAAATAATAACAGAAGAAATTACCACATTAAAGAGATGATTTGACAAAAACAGACTACCTTTGAGTCTCAGGAAAACTAAAATAATGCTCTTCACTAACAACAGAAGAGAAAGTCAAACACAAATAGATGGAGCAGATATTGGCAGGGTAAAATGATACATTGAAAAGGAAATGTCATGTAAAAATATACAACATACTGTAAAGTGGAAAGAAATACGTCAATAATGGATAAAGAAAAATATGACTCCGTATCTGAGTTATTGTGCAGAAACATGGGAAATAACCACAAAATGACCCTTAATTCACTAACCGTGTTCCAAAAGAGGTCAGTTAGAATAATTTATAATGTTGGCTATAGAGAACATTCAAATCCTTTTTTCATTGAATCAAAAATATTTAAATTCAGTGATCTGGCACATTTATAAACAGCTGATTGATTGATTGAGACTTTTATTAGTAGATTGCACAGTACAGTACATATTCCGTACAATTGACCACTAAATGACAACACCCCAACAAGTTTTTCAACTTGTTTAAGTCGGGGTCCACGTTAATCAATTCAATGGATTAAACAGATAAGTCAAACAATGCACTAAGATGATCCACTTTAAGAAACTGTTCAAACTCAAAGTGTTTACAAGGAAGAAGAATCCTGATAGACATCATGAACATTATTGAAAAAAATAATTATCTTGTTTATCTAATCGTAGGGTGGATGAGATCCGCCCGGAGTTCCTTAGGGCTCTGGATGTTGTGGGGCTGTCTTGGTTGACAAGACTCTGCAACATCGCGTGGACATCGGGGGCGGTACCTCTGGATTGGCAGACCGGGGTGGTGGTTCCTCTCTTTAAGAAGGGGAACAGGAGGGAGTGTTCCAACTATCGTGGGATCACACTCCTCAGCCTTCCCGGTAAGGTCTATTCAGGTGTACTGGAGAGGAGGCTACGCCGGATAGTCGGACCTCGGATTCAGGAGGAACAGTGTGGTGTTCGTCCTGGTCGTGGAACTGTGGACCAGCTCTATACTCTCGGCAGGGTTCTTGAGGGTGCATGGGAATTTGCCCAACCAGTCTACATGTGCTTTGTGGACTTGGAGAAGGCATTCGACCGTGTACCCCGGGAAGTCCTGTGGGGAGTGCTCAGAGAGTATGGGGTAACGGACTGTCTTATTGTGGCGGTTCGCTCCCTGTATGATCAGTGTCAGAGCTTGGTCCGCATTGCTGGCAGTAAGTCGGACCCGTTTCCAGTGAGGGTTGGACTCCGTCAAGGCTGCCCTTTGTCACCGATTCTGTTCATAACCTTTATGGACAGAATTTCTAGGCGCAGTCAGGGCGTTAAGGGTATCTGGTTTGGTGGCTGCAGGATTAGGTCTCTGCTTTTTGCAGATGATGTGGTCCTGATGGCTTCATCTGGCCAAGATCTTCAGCTCTCACTGGATCGGTTCGCAGCCAAGTGTGAAGCGACTGGGATGGGAATCAGCACCTCCAAGTCCGAGTCCATGGTTCTCTCCCGGAAAAGGGTGGAATGCCATCTCCGGGTTGGGGAGGAGATCTTGCCCCAAGTGGAGGAGTTCAAGTACCTCGGAGTCTTGTTCACGAGTGAGGGAAGAGTGGATGGTGAGATCGACAGGCGGATCGGTGCGGCGTCTTCAGTAATGCGGACGCTGTATCGATCCGTTGGGGTGAAGAAGGAGCTGAGCCGGAAGGCAAAGCTCTCGATTTACCGGTCGATCTACGTTCCCATCCTCACCTATGGTCATGAGCTTTGGGTCATGACCGAAAGGACAAGATCACGGGTACAAGCGGCCGAAATGAGTTTCCTCCGCCGGGTGGCGGGGCTCTCCCTTAGAGATAGGGTGAGAAGCTCTGTCATCCGGGGGGAGCTCAAAGTAAAGCCGCTGCTCCTCCACATCGAGAGGAGCCAGATGAGGTGGTTCGGGCATCTGGTCAGGATGCCACCCGAACGCCTCCCTAGGGAGGTGTTTAGGGCACGTCCGACCGGTAGGAAGCCACGGGGAAGACCCAGGACACGTTGGGAAGACTATATATCCCGGCTGGCCTGGGAACGCCTCGGGGTCCCCCGGGAGGAGCTGGATGAAGTGGCTGGAGAGAGGGAAGTCTGGGCTTCCCTGCTTAGGCTGCTGCCCCCGCGACCCAACCTCGGATAAGCGGAAGAAGATGGATGGATGGATGGATCTAATCGTAGCTTATAGACAAGTATTTATTCATGATAGCTTAATTGGTAATTTAACTTGTTTGTGTTATATTTGAGTACAGGAAGTGAACAAAAGTGTTGTAAATTGCTATAAAACGAAAAGGGGTGGACTTGAATAAGCTCGGCTTCTTCCTACTCCTTTTCGGACATGTTGCACTGAGGAACTGGAAATATGTTATTTGTGATATTGTAACTGTGGGCATGTTTAAAAAAAAAAAAAAAAAAAAAAAAAAAGTAAAATCATAACCATACGTTTACCTTTCTTACATCACCTCATCCTTGTCCCAAAATGTTGGTGCTGTGTGTGAAAGCTTTAGGTGAGATTTGATGACTTTATGACGTCTGTGTTGAGCGAAGTGTTCCATGCTAGGTTTGTCGCTATCCAGGCAGAATAAACTATTTTGTATTCTTCATCTGAAGGTGTAGGTTTGTTTCTTTAATTGATTCAAGAAGCCCTATTATTGAACTTTCATGACTAAACTCGATGAGGTAATCCCTGAAGGAATTGCGTGTGAATGCTCCAATGCTGAAGTTGAACTGGAATGCTGACAGAATGTTGTTTAAATGTGAGAATAGTTTGAATGTTGGAATGGTTTGAATTTCCAGGAAAACCATAATTTGGTTTGGAACTTGGGAAAGTGTTAGTTTAAATGTCCAGGATGAGTAAAATGTGTTGATGTTGGAATGGTTTGAATAGGTAGAAAAATGTGGGAATTGTGCAACTTGGAAAAATGTCCCATTCATTTCAATTGGAACTTCCTGGAAATTTGGGATTTTTGGGAAAAGTGGGATTAAAAAAAAACGATCAGGAGTATGAATGTCCTGAATGAGCTGAATTGGTTGGTGTTGGATTTGTTTAAATCGTGCAAGAAATGTTGAAGTAGTAACAGTTTTTTAATTGTGAAATGGTATCACGGAATTTCGAGAAAACCAGTAATTTTTCAAGTTCTTAAACCAACTTGTTTTTTTTCCTGACTAAGAGGAATTTTTTGACAGTTGAAATGGGTTGAAAATGTGAAAGACATCATCGCACTGAAAAAGGTTGGAAATAAGTTTGGGGAAAAAAACAGGTATTCCTGGAAATGTGTATTACGTGGAGAAATGGTTGTTTGAATTTCCTGGATGAATTGAATGTTTTGAAGGTGGAATGGTTTGAATTGGTAGAAAAATTTGGTAATTGTGGAAGTTTGAAAAATTGATCATTCATTTTTGGGGCGGTATAGCTCGGTTGGTAGAGTGGCCGTGCCAGCAACTTGAGGGTTCCAGGTTCGATCCCCGCTTCCACCATCCTAGTCACTGCCGTTGTGTCCTTGGGCAAGACACTTTACCCAACTGCTCCCAGTGCCACCCACACTGGTTTAAATGTAACTTAGATATTGGGTTACACTATGTAAAGCGCTTTGAGTCACTAGAGAAAAAGCGCTATATAAATATAATTCACTTCACTTCACTTGAATAGGTTGAAAAAAGTGGGAATTGCGCAACTTGGAAAAATGTCCCATTCGTTTCAATTGGAACTTCCTGGAAATTTGGGAATTTTGGGAAAAGTTTTTTTTTTTGTTTTTTTGTTTTTTAACGATTAGGAGTATAAATGTCCTGAATCAGCTGAATTGGTTGGTGTTGGAATTGTTTAAATCGTGCAAGAAATATTGACGTAGTAACAGTTTCTTAATTGCGAAATGGTATTGTGGAATTTCGGGAAAACCGGGAATTTTTCAAGTTATTAAACCAACTTGTTTTTTGTCCTGACTAAGAGGAATTTTTTGACAGTGAAATGGTTGAAATGGGTTGGAAAATGTGAAAGACGTCATCGCACTGAAAAAGGTTGGAAATAAGTTTGGAAAAAAAAAAACAGGTATTCCTGGAAATGTGTATTACGTGGAGAAATGATTGTTTGAATTTCCAGGATGAATTGAATGTGTTGAAGGTGGAATGGTTTGAATTGGTAGAAAAATTTGGGAATTGTGGAAGTTTGAAAAATGGATAATTCATTTTGAATATTGAAAATGTCCCCAAACACTGGGATTTCTAAGAAATCCGGGAATTTTGTTATAATTGTTGAAAGGGAGCACACACTTCCTGAACAGGCTGAATATTTTGAAGTTGGAATGGTTTGAATAGGTTGAGAAAAGTGGGAATCGCGCAACTTGGAAAAATGTCCCATTTATTTCAATTGGAACTTCCTGGAAATTTGGAAATTTTGGGAAAAGTGGGATATTTTTCTTAAACGATTAGGAGTATGAATGTCCTGAATCAGCTGAATTGGTTGGTGTTGGAATTGTTTAAATTGTGCAAGAAATTTTGAAGTAGTAACAGTTTTTTAATTGCGAAATGGTATCACGGAATTTCGGGAAAAAATTTTTTTTCAAGTTCTCAAACCAACTTGTTTTTTTGTCCTGAATACGAGGAATTTTTTGACAGTTGAAATGGGTTGAAAATGTGAAATACGTCATCGCACTGAAAAAGGTTGGAAATAAGTTTAGAAAAAAACCCAGGTATTCCTGGAAATGTGAATTACGTGGAAAAATGGTTGTTTGAATTTCCAGGATGGATTGAATGTTTTGAAGGTGGAATGGTTTGAATTGGTAGAAAAATTTGGGAATTGTGGAAGTTTGAAAAATGGATAATTCATTTTGAATATTGAAAATGTCCCCAAACACTGGGATTTCTAAGAAATCCGGGAATTTTGTTATCATTGTTGAAAGGGAGCACACATTTCCTGAACAGGCTGAATATTTTGAAGTTGGTATGGTTTGAATAGGTTGAGAAAAGTGGGAATCGCGCAACTTGGAAAAATGTCCCATTTATTTTAATTGGAACTTCCTGGAAATTTGGAAATTTTGGGAAAAGTGGGATACTTTTTTTTAAACAATAAGGAGTATGAATGTCCTGAATCAGCTGGATTGGTTGGTGTTGGAACTGTTTAAATCGTGCAAGAAATGTTGACGTAGTAACAGTTTCTTTATTGCGAAATGGTATTGTGGAATTTCGGGAAAACCGGGAATTTTTCAAGTTCTTAAACCAACTTGTTTTTTTGTCCTGACTAAAAGGAATTTTTTGACAGTGAAATGGTTGAAATGGGTTGAAAAATGTGAAAGATGTCATCGCACTGAAAAAGGTTGGACATAAGTTTAGAAAAAAACCCAGGAATTCCTGGAAATGTGTATTACGTGGAGAAATGGTTGTTTGAATTTCCAGGATGAATTGAATGTGTTGAAGGTGGAATGGTTTGAATGTCCTAAATGAGCTGAATTGGTTGGTGTTGGAAAAGTATTAACAGTTTTTTTAATTGCGAAATGGTATTACAGAATTTCGGGAAAACCGGGAAATTTTCAAGTTCTTAAACCAACTTGTTTTTTTGTCCTGACTAAGAGGAATGTTTTGACAGTGGGTTGAAAAATGTAAAAGACGTCATCGCACTGAAGAAGGTTGGAAATACGGTTAAAAAAAAAACCAGGAATTCCTGGAAATTTGTTGAACGTGGAAAAATTGTTTGAATTTCCAGGATGAATTGAATGTGTTGAAGGTGGAATGGTTTGAATTGGTTGAAAAATGTGGGAATTATGGAAGTTTGAAAAATGGATAATTCATTTTGAATGGTGAAAATGTCCCTAAAAACTGGGAATTTTAAAAAATACGGGAACATTTTTTATAATTAGTGAAAGGGAGCACACACCTTTTGAAAAGGCTGAATATTTTGAATTTGGAATGGTTTGAATCGGAAAAATGTGGGAATTCTGCAACTTGGAAAAATGTCCCATTCATTTCAATTGGAACTTCCTGGAAATTTGGGAATTTTAGGAAAAGTGGGATTACGAATATGAATGTCCTGAATTAGCTGAATTGGTTGGTGTGGGAATTGTTTAAATCATGCAAGAAATGTTGAATAGTAACAGTTTTTTAATTGCAAAATGGTATTACAGAATTTTGGGAAAACTGGGTTTTTGTTAACTTCTCAAACCAAATTGTTTATTTGTCCTGACTAAGAGGAATGTTTTGACAGTGGAACAGTTGAAATGGGTTGAAAAATGTGCAAGACGTCATCGCACTGAAAAAAGTTGGAAATAAAGTTAAAACAAAAAACAGGAATTCCTGGAAATTTGTTGAACGTGGAAAAATGGTTGTTTGAATTTCCAGGATGAATTGAATGTGTGAAGTTGGAATGGTTTGAATCGGATAAGAAATGTGGGACTTGTTGAACGTTGAAAAATGTCCCTTTCTTTTAAATTGGAATTTCATGGAAATTTGGGAATTTTGGGAAAAAAAGGAATTTTGGGGAAAATGCAAAAAAATTTGAATGTTCCAAATGAGTAATGGTAAGGAAAACCTGGAATCCTGGGAAATCTGGGAATTTTTGGAAATTTTCAAGGGAAAGCCCGCGATTCCAGTTTAAAGTTGGAAGGGTTTGAATTGGTTAAAAAAAATTTGGGAATTGTGGAAGTTTGAAAAATAGATAATTCATTTTGAATGGTGAAAACGTCCCTAAAAACTGGTAATTCTAAGAAATGCGGGAATTGTTTGTACAATTGTTGAAAGGGAGCACACACTTCCTTCCTAAACAGGCTGAATATTTTGAAGTTGGAAAGGTTTGAATCGGATAGGAAATGTGGGAATTGTTGAACTTTGAAAAATGTCCCTTTCTTTTCAATGGGAATTTCATGGACATTTGGGAATTTTGGGAAAAGAGAGAATTTTTTGGAAAATACTAAAAAAAATGGAATGTTCAGAATGAGTGTGGTAAGGAAAACCTGGAATCCTGGGAAATCTGGGAATTTTGGGAAATTTTCAAGGGAAAGCCCGCAATTCCCGAATAGGCTGAACAGTTTAAAGTTGGAAGGGTTTGAATTGGTTTAAAAAATGTGGGAATTGTGGAAGTTTGAAAAATAGATAATTCATTTTGAATGGTGAAAACGTCCCTAAAAACTGGGAATTCTAAGAAATGCGGGAATTTTTTGTACAATTGTTGAAAGGGAGCACACACTTCCTTCCCGAACAGGCTGAATATTTTTGGAAGTTGGAAAGGTTTGAATCGGATAAGAAATGTGGGAATTGTTGAACTTTGAAAAATGTCCCTTTCTTTTAAATGGGAATTTCATGGACATTTGGGAATTTTGGGAAAAGAGAGAATTTTTTGGAAAATACTAAAAAAAATGGAATGTTCAGAATGAGTGTGGTAAGGAAAACCTGGAATCCTGGGAAATCTGGGAATTTTGGGAAATTTTCATGGGAAAGCCCGCAATTCCCGAATAGGCTGAACAGTTTAAAGTTGGAAGGGTTTGAATTGGTTTAAAAAATGTGGGAATTGTGGAAGTTTGAAAAATAGATAATTCATTTTGAATGGTGAAAACGTCCCTAAAAACTGGGAATTCTAAGAAATGCGGGAATTTTTTGTACAATTGTTGAAAGGGAGCACACACTTCCTTCCCGAACAGGCTGAATATTTTTGGAAGTTGGAAAGGTTTGAATCGGATAAGAAATGTGGGAATTGTTGAACTTTGAAAAATGTCCCTTTCTTTTAAATGGGAATTTCATGGACATTTGGGAATTTTGGGAAAAGAGAGAATTTTTTGGAAAATACTAAAAAAAATGGAATGTTCAGAATGAGTGTGGTAAGGAAAACCTGGAATCCTGGGAAATCTGGGAATTTTGGGAAATTTTCAAGGGAAAGCCCGCAATTCCCGAATAGGCTGAACAGTTTAAAGTTGGAAGGGTTTGAATTGGTTTAAAAAATGTGGGAATTGTGGAAGTTTGAAAAATAGATAATTCATTTTGAATGGTGAAAACGTCCCTAAAAACTGGGAATTCTAAGAAATGCGGGAATTTTTTGTACAATTGTTGAAAGGGAGCACACACTTCCTTCCCGAACAGGCTGAATATTTTTGGAAGTTGGAAAGGTTTGAATCGGATAAGAAATGTGGGAATTGTTGAACTTTGAAAAATGTCCCTTTCTTTTAAATGGGAATTTCATGGACATTTGGGAATTTTGGGAAAAGAGAGAATTTTTTGGAAAATACTAAAAAAAATGGAATGTTCAGAATGAGTGTGGTAAGGAAAACCTGGAATCCTGGGAAATCTGGGAATTTTGGGAAATTTTCATGGGAAAGCCCGCAATTCCCGAATAGGCTGAACAGTTTAAAGTTGGAAGGGTTTGAATTGGTTTAAAAAATGTGGGAATTGTGGAAGTTTGAAAAATAGATAATTCATTTTGAATGGTGAAAACGTCCCTAAAAACTGGGAATTCTAAGAAATGCGGGAATTTTTTGTACAATTGTTGAAAGGGAGCACACACTTCCTTCCCGAACAGGCTGAATATTTTTGGAAGTTGGAAAGGTTTGCATCGGATAAGAAATGTGGGAATTGTTTAATTTTGGAAAAATGTCCCTTTCTTTTCAATGGGAATTTCATGGACATTTGGGAATTTTGGGAAAAGAGGGAATTTTTGGGAAAATGCAAAACAATTTGAATGTTCCGAATGAGTAAGGAAAACCTGGAATCCTGGAAAATCTGGGAATTTTGGGAAATTTTCAAGGGAAAGCCCGCGATTCCCGAATAGGCTGAACAGTTTATAGTTGGAAGGGTTTGAATTGGTTAAAGAAATGTGGGAATTGTGGAAGTTTGAAAAATAGATAATTCATTTTGAATGGTGAAAACGTCCCTAAAAACTGGTAATTCTAAGAAATCCGGGAATTTTTTGTACAATTGTTGAAAGGGAGCACACACTTCCTTCCCGAACAGGCTGAATATTTTTGGAAGTTGGAAAGGTTTGAATCGGATAAGAAATGTGGGAATTGTTGAACTTTGAAAAATGTCCCTTTCTTTTAAATGGGAATTTCATGGACATTTGGGAATTTTGGGAAAAGAGAGAATTTTTTGGAAAATACTAAAAAAAATGGAATGTTCAGAATGAGTGTGGTAAGGAAAACCTGGAATCCTGGGAAATCTGGGAATTTTGGGAAATTTTCAAGGGAAAGCCCGCAATTCCCGAATAGGCTGAACAGTTTAAAGGTGGAAGGGTTTGAATTGGTTTAAAAAATGTGGGAATTGTGGAAGTTTGAAAAATAGATAATTCATTTTGAATGGTGAAAACGTCCCTAAAAACTGGGAATTCTAAGAAATGCGGGAATTTTTTGTACAATTGTTGAAAGGGAGCACACACTTCCTTCCCGAACAGGCTGAATATTTTTGGAAGTTGGAAAGGTTTGAATCGGATAAGAAATGTGGGAATTGTTGAACTTTGAAAAATGTCCCTTTCTTTTAAATGGGAATTTCATGGACATTTGGGAATTTTGGGAAAAGAGAGAATTTTTTGGAAAATACTAAAAAAAATGGAATGTTCAGAATGAGTGTGGTAAGGAAAACCTGGAATCCTGGGAAATCTGGGAATTTTGGGAAATTTTCAAGGGAAAGCCCGCAATTCCCGAATAGGCTGAACAGTTTAAAGTTGGAAGGGTTTGAATTGGTTTAAAAAATGTGGGAATTGTGGAAGTTTGAAAAATAGATAATTCATTTTGAATGGTGAAAACGTCCCTAAAAACTGGGAATTCTAAGAAATGCGGGAATTTTTTGTACAATTGTTGAAAGGGAGCACACACTTCCTTCCCGAACAGGCTGAATATTTTTGGAAGTTGGAAAGGTTTGCATCGGATAAGAAATGTGGGAATTGTTTAATTTTGGAAAAATGTCCCTTTCTTTTCAATGGGAATTTCATGGACATTTGGGAATTTTGGGAAAAGAGGGAATTTTTGGGAAAATGCAAAACAATTTGAATGTTCCGAATGAGTAAGGAAAACCTGGAATCCTGGAAAATCTGGGAATTTTGGGAAATTTTCAAGGGAAAGCCCGCGATTCCCGAATAGGCTGAACAGTTTATAGTTGGAAGGGTTTGAATTGGTTAAAGAAATGTGGGAATTGTGGAAGTTTGAAAAATAGATAATTCATTTTGAATGGTGAAAACGTCCCTAAAAACTGGTAATTCTAAGAAATCCGGGAATTTTTTGTACAATTGTTGAAAGGGAGCACACACTTCCTTCCCGAACAGGCTGAATATTTTTGGAAGTTGGAAAGGTTTGAATCGGATAAGAAATGTGGGAATTGTTGAACTTTGAAAAATGTCCCTTTCTTTTAAATGGGAATTTCATGGACACTTGGGAATTTTGGGAAAAGAGGGAATTTTTTGGAAAATACTAAAAAAATTGAATATTCAGAATGAGTGTGGTAAGGAAAAACTGGAATCCTGGGAAATCTGGGAATTTTGGGAAATTTTCAAGGGAAAGCCCGCGATTCCCGAATAGGCTGAACAGTTTAATGTTGGAAGGGTTTGAATTGGGTGAAAAATGTGGAAGGTAGAGCGCGCGCAGACAAATTATTTATCACAAGCTCGACATGATTGACTGATCAGCTGCCCTATAATCCGGTGCGCCTTATATATATATGATAAAAGATCGAAAATAGACCATTCATTGGCATTGCGCCTTATAATCCGGTGCACCCTATGGTTCGGAATATATGGTACTATGTATGAAGAAACCTGCTGATTGGTAAATGTCACGTTTCGTTTGGCGCAATGCAGAAATGGTGTGTGGCCATTAAATATGTATTCTGATATATGTTCTTCACAGAAAATGAGCCAAAGTCAGTGAGTCTCAGTTTGAAAACGTCACTAATTGTATAATTTTTCTTTGAATAGAAAATGAAAACGGGTCCCACAGACCCGAACGCCACACAAGGGTGGTGTTCTAAGTGCGCCTTATAGTCGGAAGTGCGCCTTATATATGTGAAAAAAGATCAAAAATAGACCATTCAATGGCAGTGCGCCTTATTATCCGGTGCGCCCTATGGTCCGTAAAATACGGTACTATGTATGAAGAAAACCCGCTGATTGGTAAATGTCACGTTTCATTTGGCGCAAGGCAAAATTGTTTTGTATACAACTCCTCAAAACCTCCACACACAAAAAGATGCGCCTACTAGGAAAAAAAATATTTCACTATAACGACTAAGCAACCTTTTACTGCTTTGAGGCTGCATCGCTGAAGCGCCAAGCGGGATATTCACAACCTCCCAGGGTTCTTGAATGCAGCATATCATAATAAGTGAAGTGAAGTGAATTATATTTATATAGCTCTTTTCTCAAGTGACTCAAAGCTCTTTACATAGTGAAACCCAGTATCAGTGGCACTGGGAGCAATTGGGTAAAGCGTCTTGCCCAAGGACACAACAGCAGTGACTAGGATGGCGGAAGCGGGGATCGAACCTGGAACCCTCAAGTTGCTGGAACGGCTGCTCTACCAACCAAGCTATAAAGCACATAATAATAATAATAATAATAATAGATTTGTAAAAAGCACTTTACATTGAGTAAACAACCTCAAAGTGCTACAGTGTATTAAAAAATAAAAATAAAACAAATAAAAAAAATAAAAACTAGAACAGCCAAATAGCTAAAACTAGTATGCATACATCTAAAAAAAAAAAAAAAAAGGGGTTTAAAAAAAAAAAAAAAAAAAAAAAAGGGTTTTTAAGCCTTTTTTAAAAGCATCCACAGTCTGTGGTGCCCTCAGGTGGTCAGGGAGAGCGTTCCACAGACTGGGAGCGGCGGAACAGAAAGCCCGGTCTCCCATTGTTCGTAGCTTTGTCCTCGGAGGTTGGAGGAGAGGTTAGCCTGTCCGGAGCGGAGGTGGCGTGTGGAGGATTTGGGGGGTGAGTAGTTCTTTGAGGTAGAGGGGGGGCATTTCCATGGAGGCACTGGTGGGTTAGTAGGGAATCATCACTCGTGAAACAATCTTGCACACACAAAAAAAACGGACTCATTTTGTTTAGATTCTCCTTGAACGTTTCAGCCATCGGCCGGAACGCCAAACGGGCGACGGGCGAATTCAATCAAAACGCCATCCCGCGTGAATTTAAAGACGCAAATCAATGAAACCCCCCCCCCCGCTTAATTCCATGAAAACATTCCGCCGTGCACCAACTCCCCTGTTTTTGCCTTTTCATTAGGCCCCATAAAAGCTCTTTGACAATTTGTCACACGGAAAGCCCCCCACTAAACTCTTCAGCAAACAGGAACTTTAGCAAAGCTCCTCGGTGTGAGCCTGCCAGGACCAGATGATGTCTCGGGCTGGTGTTTGAGCAAGAGACGCCCGGGGGACAAAGCAGCTAAGAAGAAACCAAACAAAGACACCTTAAAAAGGATTTGAGATGTTTAACCACATCTCATTCAGTCCGGCACTTTCTCCGCCAAATAAAGATGGATAAAGAGGCGGAACAAAAGCGCGAGTCCTTCCGCGCTGCCTCCGAGGCGCGGGGTTTTGGTGTACGTTGTCGGTATCATTTCCAGAGAAATTAAAAAACCGAAGGCTATCGCTGGCTGGTTGCTAATAAATGAGCTGACACGTGTTGTTAAACTGGGATAATTACTTGTGAAAGGGTTCATCATTATAATTACATTATTACTTTCTGCTGCTGAGAGTCTAACGAGATTAGTCTGCCAGTCACGTTCCCGCTCTCAGCCCAGCGGACAAAGGACAACTTTAGCAGCTGGCGGACTCTTTGGGACCTGAAGAATTTGGACCACGTTGGAGGAAAAAAAGTGTTTTTTTGTTTTGTTTTTGTTTTTATCCCAATCCACTTTTAAATGAACAATCCTACAGCAATATGCGACAAGCTTTCTGACTTGTGATAATGGCTTTTTGCCGATATTCCGATATTGTCCAACTCTTTAATTACCGATACCGATATCAACCGATATATGCAGTCGTGGAATTAACACATTATTATGCCTAATTTGGACAACCAGGTATGGTGAAGATAAGGTACTTTAAATAACTTTTAATTTTCTTGAATAAAAAAGTAAGTAAAACAATATAAAAACAGTTATATAGAAACTAGTAATACAATTAACTGTTAAAGGTTAGTACTATTAGTGGACCAGCAGCACGCACAATCATGTGTGCTTACGGACTGTATCCCTTGCAGACTGTATTGATATATAATGTCATACTTGCCAACCCTCCCGGATTTTCCGGGAGACTCTCGAAATTCAAGCGCTTCTCCCGAAAACCTCCCGGGACAAATTTTCTCCCGAAAATCTCCCGAAATTCATGCGGACCCGAGTGACGTGTCGACAGCCAGTTTTCACGTCCGCTTTCCCACAATATAAACAGCGTGCCTGCCCAATCACGTTGTAACTGTAGAATGATCGAGGGCGAGTTCTTAGTTTCTTATGTGGGTTTATTGTTAGGCAGTTTCATTAACGTCCTCCCAGCGCGGTAACAACACACAACAACAGCAGTCACGTTTTCGTCTACCGTAAAGCAGTTCGTCTGCCGTAAACAGCAATGTTGTGACACTCTTAAACAGGACAATACTGCCATCTACTGTACATGCATATGTGACAATAACATCTAGGGCTTTTAGAGAGTGCAGTGCACAACTGCTCACACAACAAGGAGACGAAGCAGAATGCATCATCAGAGAGGGTGTTCAGCATGGTTAGAAAAATAGTGACAGAGAATAGAACAAGGATGGACAATTCAACCCTTAACTCAACAATGAGTAGATGAGTGTTATGTGTGTGTATATGTGTAAATAAATGAACACTGAAATTCAAGTATTTCTCTTATATATATACTGTATATATATGAAATACTTGACTTGGTGAATTCTAGCTGTAAATATACTCCTCCCCTCTTAACCACGCCCCCAACCACGCCCCGAAATTGGAGGTCTCAAGGTTGGCAAATATGTATAATGTAGGAACCAGAATATTAATAACATAAAGAAACAACCCTTTTGTGTGAATGAGTGTAAATGGGGGAGGGAGTTTTTTTGTGTTGGTGCACTAATTGTAAGTGTATCTTGTGTTTTTTATGTTGATTTAATAAAAATAAAAAAATTATAAAAAAAACGATACCGATAATAAAACGATACCAAAAATTTCCGATATTAAATTTTTAAAGCATTTATCTCTAATTAAAATACACAATCATTGTTATTGATTATATATGTCTTATTATATTTTTAATTATATATATGTTTTACGTACACTGTAGAAAAAAAATCTGTAGATTTTACAGTAAAAAAAACTAAAAAAAACAGCATATAAATGGAAAAACAGTACCACTGTTTTTACTGTAAAATGTATGGTTGTTGTTTTCACAGTGCATTACTGTAAATGGAAAAATTATACCACGATTTTGGTTTTATTTAAGGTAAAATTTGGACAACTGAGCTACCGGGTTTTTTTTTAACCATAAAACATATTTTTACAGTGCACAATATGATAAATAACCTGCTTTAAAATGATGAGTTGTTGCATTTGAACAACTGTATTGTTGATAATAGAGGTAAATTATTGGTATTTGTATTGCTCCATTTGTAGTGTAATAATGCTCATTGTCTTTTCTGTATTATTATTTATTTCGCTAACTGCCTCTTTGCTATTACTTTTACCATCATATTTGTACATGTCGTATTTGCTGATGTTGCTCTATTGTTGTTGTTGTTATTGTTGTGTGAATGAGTGTAAATGGGGGAGGGAGGTTTTTTGGGTTGGTGCACTAATTGTAAGTGTATCTTGTGTTTTTTATGTTGATTTAATAAAAAAAAAAAAATAAATAAATAAAAAATTTTTTTAAACGATACCGATTAAAAAAACCGATACCGATAATTTCCGATATTACATTTTAACGCATTTATCGGCCGATGTCTGATAATATCGGCAGGCCGATATTATCAGACATCCCTACTTGTGATGTATAAAACAGCGACTTGGTCATCACCATGGAAACCTCGTCTATCAATCAATCAATCAATCAATGTTTATTTATTTAGCCCTAAATCACAAGTGTCTCAAAGGGCTGCACAAGCCACAACGACATCCTCGGTTCAGATCCTGCTTTTTAGTAGTCTATATCCGATGGGTGGACCAGCCAGGACACCTCTTGTGTCAGCAACCCGCGGCTCTTTAGTGCCACCCTAGTGGCTCCCTGGACCTCTTTCAGAGATGTGTGAAAATGGAAATATATATTTTTTTTATATAATTTCTGTATGAGGACAAACATGACACAAACTTTCCTAATTGTTAGAAATTCCACTGTTTATATGAAACATGCTTCACTGATGAGAGTATTTGGCAAGCACCGTTTTGTCCTATCCATTTCAGCGATCCATGAACTCATCGTAGTTTGTTTCCATGTACAACTTTCTCCGACGCTGCCACAGAAAGACGTGTTCCATGCCACTCCTTCTTTGTCTCATTTTGTCCACCAAACGTTTTATACTGTGCATAAAAGCACAAAGGTGAGCTCTGCTGAGTTCATCGATTTGCTGGACTGCTTATCAGGCATATTCGGTCAATCCATGACTGCAAGCTAATCGATGCTAACATGCTATTTAAGCTGTATGTACATATTGCATCATTTTGCCTCGTTTGTAGGTATATTTGAGCTTTCCTTTACTTATGTCCTCTGTGTATTAAATGTATATTTGCATGTCTCATGACACATTATCTGTATGCAATATTGGCTGCATTTCTCATAGTTGTTTGTCCAGACCACAGCAAACGTTACCCAGCTTGCCAAAGATTGTAATAAATCCGTTAGAAGCCTGCCGTTTCCTTAAACTTGGACACACACATCTAATTTCCAGGAGTTCACACCCTGTAAAAGCCTTCATTTTACTAATGATTTCCAATGTTGCAAAAATGTGTAGAATAAAACTTTAAAATACAAAATTTCTGTCAACTAAGATTTGCATTAGCCTTTGATAGTAGGCTGAAACAGCTAATATAGACACTTACATCATGTGTTGCCTTCATTATAACACTTATATAAGACTTTTAAAGTCATTTTGATAGTAGGCTAATACAGCTACTATAGACACTTACATCATGTGCGGCCTTCATTATAACACTTATATAAGACCTTTAAAGTCATTTTGATAGTAGGCTAATACAGCTAATATAGAGACTTACATCATGTGTGGCCTTCATTATAACACTTATATAAGACTTTTAAAGTCATTTTGATAGTAGGCTAATACAGCTAATATAGACACTTACATCATGTGTGGCCTTCATTATAACACTTAAATAAGACTTTTAAAGTCATTTTGATAGTAGGCTTATAGAGCTATTATAGACACTTACATCATGTGTTGCCTTCATTATAACACTTATATAAGACTTTTAAAGTCATTTTGATAGTAGGCTAATACAGCTAATATAGACACATCATGTGTTGCCTTCATTATAACACTTATATAAGACCTTTAAAGTCATTTTGATAGTAGGCTAATACAGCTACTATGGACACTTACATCATGTGCGGCCTTCAATATAACACTTATATAAGACTTTTAAAGTCATTTTGATAGTAGGCTAATACAGCTAATATAGACACTTACATCATGTGTGGCCTTCATTATAACACTTAAATAAGACTTTTAAAGTCATTTTGATAGTAGGCTAATAGAGCTATTATAGACACTTACATCATGTGTTGCCTTCATTATAACACTTATATAAGACTTTTAAAGTCATTTTGATAGTAGGCTAATACAGCTAATATAGACACTTACATCATGTGTTGCCTTCATTATAACACTTATATAAGACCTTTAAAGTCATTTTGATAGTAGGCTAATACAGCTAATATAGAGACTTACATCATGTGTGGCCTTCATTATAACACTTATATAAGAATTTTAAAGTCATTTTGATAGTAGGCTAATACAGCTACTGTAGACACTTACATCATGTGTGGCCTTCATTATAACACTTATATAAAGGCTTTTAATTTTATGCGGCTCCAGACAGATTTTGTTTTATTATTTTTGGTCCAATATGGCTCTTTCAAAATTTTTGAGTTGCCGACCCTTGTGTTAGTGCAAACATTACTGATGAATGAGTTGTCAAGTGTAGCCTTATTTAAAAATTGCTCGCTGCCCTCTGAATATGGCGGGCATGCTACAGTATATAAAAATGAATAATGAATAATAATTATCATTTCAAAGGAAGCGGAGTAAAGCATATGGAATAAGGGCATATTTTAACATCCACTTAAAGTATTTCAAATGTGACAGCACGGTGGAAGAGGGGTTAGTACATGTGCCTCACTATACGAAGGTCCCGAGTAGTCCTGAGTTCAATCCCGGGCGCGGGATCTTTCTGTGTGGAGTTTGCATGTTCTCCCCGTGACTGCGTGGGTTCCATCCGGGTACTCCGGCTTCCTCCCACCTCCAAAGACATGCACCTGGGGATAGGTTGATTGGCAACTCTAAATTGGCCCTAGTGTGTGAATGCTGTCTGTCTATCTGTGTTGGCCCTGCGATGAGGTGGCGACTTGTCCAGGGTGTACCCTGCCTTCCGCCTGAATGCAGCTGAGATAGGCTCCAGCACCCCCCGCCACCCCGAACGGGACTAGTGGTAGGAAATGGATGAATGGACTTTCTAACTTAGTAAATTGTTTACGTCACAAGTGTCAAACACAAGGCCCCAGGTCTCTCTCTGTCTCTCTTGCTCATACACATGTGTATATGTATATGTATGTATATGTGTATATATGTATGTATGTATATATGCATGTATATATACAATATATGTATATATATACACATACATATATTCATATATATACGTACATATATATATTTATATATACAGTATTTATATATATATACATACATACATATATACATATATATATTT
>NC_084573.2:13027500-13105000 GCF_033978685.3 Nerophis lumbriciformis | reverse complement strand
TCCGCCACATTATTTTATACAATCCACCCCATGATTTTATGTGGCCCTCCACATAATTTTATTTCTGGCCCCCCATGTCATTTTGTGTGGCCAGCCAAATCATTTTTTGTGGCCCTCCATGTCATTTTATGTGGTCCACTACATTATTTTGAGGTCCGCCGCATCATTTTATGTGGCCCTCCACATAAATTTATGTGGTCCACTACATCATTTTGAGGTCCGTCGCTTTATTTTATGTGGCCCTCCACATTATTTTATGTGGCCCTCCACGTCATTTTATGTGGTCCACTACATTATTTTGAGGTCCACCGCATCATTTTACGTGGCCCTCCACGTCATTTTATGTTGTCCGCTGCATTATTTTGAGGTCCGCCACATCATTTTACGTGGCCAGCCACTTCATTTTATATTGTCCGCCACATTATTTTATACAAACCACCCCGTCATTTTATGTAGCCCTCCACATCATTTTAGGTGGCCCTCCACGTCATTTTGTGTGGCCCCCCATGTCATTTTGTGTGGAGGGCCAAATCATTTTATGTGGCCCTCCACGTCATTTTATGTGGTCCACTACATTACTTTGAGGTCCGCCGCATCATTTTATGTGGCCCTACACATCAATTTATGTGGTCCACTACATCATTTTGAGGTCTGCCGATCCATTTTATGTGGCCCTCCACATAATTTTATGTGGCCCTCCACATCATTTTATGTTGTCCGCTGCATTATTTTGAGGTCCGCCACATCATTTTACGTGGCCCTCCACGTCATTTTATGTGGTCCACTACATTATTTTGAGGTCCGCCACATCATTTTATGTGGCCAGCCACTTTATTTTATATTGTCCGTCACAATATTTTATACAACCCACCCCGTCATTCTATGTGGCCCTCCACGTCATTTTAAGTGGTCCTTCACGTCATTTTATGTGGCCCTCCACATCATTTTGTGTGGCCCCCCATGTCATTTTGTGTGGCCAGCCAAATCATTTTACGTGGCCCTCCACGTCATTTTATGTGGTCCACTACATTATTTTGAGTTCCGTCGCATCATATTATGTGGCCCTCCACGTCATTTTATGTGGTCCACTACATTATTCTGAGGTCCGCAACTTCATTTTATATTTTCCGCCACATTATTTTATACAACCCACCCCATCATTTTACATGGCCCTCCACATTATTTTATTTCTGGCCCCCCATGTCATTTTGTGTGGCCCTCCACATCATTTTATGTGGTCCGCTAAATTATTTTGAGGTACGCCACATCATTTTACGTGGCCAGCCATTTCATTTTATATTGTCTGCCACATTATTTTATACAACCCACCCCGTCATTTTATGTGGCCCTCCACGTCATTTTATGTGGTCCACTACATTATTCTGAGGTCCGCCACTTCAATTTATATTGTCCGCCACATTATTTTATACAACCCACCCCATCATTTTACATGGCCCTCCACATAATTTTATTTCTGGCCCCCCATGTCATTTTGTGTGGCCAGCCACTTCATTTTACGTGGCCCTCCACATCATTTTATGTGGCCCTCCACATCATTTTATGTGGTCCACTACATTATTTTGAGGTCCGCCGCAACATTTTATGTGGTCCTCCACATCATTTTATGTGGTCCACTACATTATTTTGAGGCCCTCCACCTTATTTTATGTGGTCCACTACATTATTTTGAGGCCCTCCACGTCATTTTATGTGGCCCTCCACGTCATTTTATGTGGTCCACTACATTATTTTGAGGTCCGCCGCATCATTTTATGTGGCCCTCCACGTCATTTTATGTGGTCAACTACATTATTTTGAGGTCCGCCACTTCATTTTATATTGTCCACCACATTATTTTATACAACCCACCCCATAATTTTATGTGGCCCT
This sequence comes from Nerophis lumbriciformis, assembly GCF_033978685.3. Lineage (NCBI taxonomy): Eukaryota > Metazoa > Chordata > Actinopteri > Syngnathiformes > Syngnathidae > Nerophis > Nerophis lumbriciformis. The sequence continues at coordinate 13,103,110 of NC_084573.2, read as the reverse complement.
CCACATAATTTTATTTCTGGCTCCCCGTGTCATTTTGTGTGGCCCTCCACATCATTTATGTGGCCCTTCACGTCATTTTACGTGGTCTACTACATCATTTTGAGGCCCTCCACATCATTTTATGTGATCCACTAATTTATTTTGAGGCCCTCCACGTCGTTTTTACGTGGCCCTCCACGTCATTTTAGGTGGTCCGCTACATTATTTTGAGGTCTGCCATTTCATTTTATAGTGTCCGCCACATTATTTTATACAACCCACCCCATGCTTTTACGTGGCCCTCCACATAATTTTATTTCTGGCCCCCCATGTCATTTTGTGTGGCCAGCCACATCATTTTATGTGGCCCTCCACGTCATTTTATGTGGTCCACTACATTATTTTGAGGTCCGCTGCATCATTTTACGTGGCCAGCCAGTTCATTTTATATTGTCCGCAAAATTATTTTATACAACCCACCCTATCATTTATGTGGCCCTCCACGTCATTTTACGTGGCTTCCCATGTCATTTTGTGTGGCCAGCCACATAATTGTATGTGGCCCTACACGTCATTTTTTGTGGTCCGCTACATTATTTTGAGGTCCGCCACATCATTTTATGTGGCCAGCCACTTCATTTTATATTGTCCGCCACATAATTTTATACAACCCACTCCATCATTGTATGTGGCCCTCCACATAATTTTACGTGGCCCCCCCATATCATTTTGAGGTCCGCCACATAATTTTATTTGGCCCTCCACGTCATTTTATGTGGTCCGCTACATTATTTTGAGGTCCGCCACATCTTTTTATGTGGCCAGCCACATCATTTTATATTGTCCGCCACATTATTTTATACAACACACATCGTCATTTTATGTGGCCCCTCATGTCATTTTGTGTGGCCAGCCACATAATTTTATGTGTCCCTACACGTCATTTTTTGTGGTCCGCTACATTATTTTGAGGTCCGCCACATCATTTTGTGTGGCCAGTCACCTCATTTTATATTGTCCGCCACTTTTTTTATACAACCCACCCCATCATTGTATGTGGCCCTCCACATAATTTATGTGGCCCCCCCATATCATTTTGAGGTCCGCCACATAATTTTACGTGGCCCTCCACATCATTTTATGTGGTCCGCTACATTATTTTGAGGTCCGCCACAACATTTTTTGTGCCCAGCCACATCATTTTATTTTGTCCGCCACATTATTTTATACAACCCACCCCGTCATTTTATGTGGCCCTTTACATAATTTTACGTGGCCCTCCACGTCATTTTATGTGGTCCGCTACATTATTTTGAGGTCAGCCACTTCATTTTATGTGGCCAGCCACTTCATTTTATATTGTCCGCCACATTATTTATACAACCCACCCCATCATTTTATGTGGCCCCCCACATAATTTTATGTGGCCCCCCATATCATTTTGAGGTCCGCCACATCATTTAAGTGGCCCTCCACGTCATTTTATGTGGTCCGCTACATTATTTTGAGGTCCACCATCATTTTACGTGGCCAGCAACTTCATTTTATTTTGTCCGCCACTTCATTTTATACAACACACCCCGTCATTTTATGTGGCCCCCCACATAATTTTATGTGGCCCCTCATGTCAAATTGTGTAGCCAGCCAAATCATTTTATGTGGTCCGCTACATTATTTTGAGGTCCGCCACTTCATTTTATAGTGTCCGCCACATTATTTTATACAATCCACCCCATGACTTTATGTGGCCCTCCACATAATTTTATTTCTGGCCCCCCATGTCATTTTGTGTGGCCAGCCGGTTAATTATATGTGGCCCTCCACGTCATTTTATGTGGTCCGCTACATTATTTTGAGGTCCGCCACGTCTTTTTATGTGGCCAGCCACATCATTTTATATTGTCCGCCACATTATTTTATACAACACACATCGTCATTTTATGTGGCCCCTCATGTCATTTTGTGTGGCCAGCCACATAATTTTATGTGTCCCTACACGTCATTTTTTGTGGTCCGCTACATTATTTTGAGGTCCGCCACATCATTTTGTGTGGCCAGTCACCTCATTTTATATTGTCCGCCACCTTTTTTTATACAACCCACCCCATCATTGTATGTGGCCCTCCACATAATTTATGTGGCCCCCCCATATCATTTTGAGGTCCGCCACATAATTTTACGTGGCCCTCCACATCATTTTATGTGGTCCGCTACATTATTTTGAGGTCCGCCACAACATTTTTTGTGCCCAGCCACGTCATTTTATTTTGTCCGCCACATAATTTTATACAACACACCCCGTCATTTTATGTGGCCCTTCACATAATTTTAAGTGGCCCCTCATGTCATTTTGTGTGGCCAGCCATATTAATTTATGTGGCCCTCCACGTCATTTTATGTGGTCCGCTACATTATTTTGAGGTCAGCCACTTCATTTTATATTGTCCGCCACATTATTTATACAACCCACCCCATCATTTTATGTGGCCCTCCACATAATTTTATGTGGCCCCCCATATCATTTTGAGGTCCGCCACATCATTTATGTGGCCCTCCACATCATTTTATGTGGTCCGCTACATTATTTTGAGGTCCACCATCATTTTACGTGGCCAGCAACTTCATTTTATTTTGTCCGCCACTTCATTTTATACAACACACCCCGTCATTTTATGTGGCCCCCCACATAATTTTATGTGGCCCCTCATGTCAAATTGTGTAGCCAGCCAAATCATTTTATGTGGTCCGCTACATTATTTTGAGGTCCGCCACTTCATTTTATAGTGTCCGCCACATTATTTTATACAATCCACCCCATGACTTTATGTGGCCCTCCACATAATTTTATTTCTGGCCCCCCATGTCATTTTGTGTGGCCAGCCGGTTAATTATATGTGGCCCTCCACGTCATTTTATGTGGTCCGCTACATTATTTTGAGGTCCGCCACGTCTTTTTATGTGGCCAGCCACATCATTTTATATTGTCCGCCACATTATTTTATACAACACACATCGTCATTTTATGTGGCCCCTCATGTCATTTTGTGTGGCCAGCCACATAATTTTATGTGTCCCTACACGTCATTTTTTGTGGTCCGCTACATTATTTTGAGGTCCGCCACATCATTTTGTGTGGCCAGTCACCTCATTTTATATTGTCCGCCACCTTTTTTTATACAACCCACCCCATCATTGTATGTGGCCCTCCACATAATTTATGTGGCCCCCCCATATCATTTTGAGGTCCGCCACATAATTTTACGTGGCCCTCCACATCATTTTATGTGGTCCGCTACATTATTTTGAGGTCCGCCACAACATTTTTTGTGCCCAGCCACGTCATTTTATTTTGTCCGCCACATAATTTTATACAACACACCCCGTCATTTTATGTGGCCCTTCACATAATTTTAAGTGGCCCCTCATGTCATTTTGTGTGGCCAGCCATATTAATTTATGTGGCCCTCCACGTCATTTTATGTGGTCCGCTACATTATTTTGAGGTCAGCCACTTCATTTTATATTGTCCGCCACATTATTTATACAACCCACCCCATCATTTTATGTGGCCCTCCACATAATTTTATGTGGCCCCCCATATCATTTTGAGGTCCGCCACATCATTTATGTGGCCCTCCACATCATTTTATGTGGTCCGCTACATTATTTTGAGGTCCACCATCATTTTATGTGGCCAGCAACTTCATTTTATTTTGTCCGCCACTTCATTTTATACAACACACCCCGTCATTTTATGTGGCCCCCCACATAATTTTATGTGGCCCCTCATGTCAAATTGTGTGGCCAGCCAAATCATTTTATGTGGTCCGCTACATTATTTTGAGGTCCGCCACTTCATTTTATAGTGTCCGCCACATTATTTTATACAATCCACCCCATGACTTTATGTGGCCCTCCACATAATTTTATTTCTGGCCCCCCATGTCATTTTGTGTGGCCAGCCGGTTAATTATACGTGGCCCTCCACGTCATTTTATGTGGTCCGCTACATTATTTTGAGGTCAGCTACTTCATTTTATGTGGCCAGCCACTTCATTTTATATTGTCCTCCACTTTATTTATACAACCCACCCCATCATTTTATGTGGCCCTCCACATAATTTTATGTGGCCCCCCCATATCATTTTGAGGTCCGCCACATCATTTATGTGGCCCTCCACATCATTTTGTGGTCCGCTACATTATTTTGAGGTCCGCCACTTCATTTTATGTGGCCCTCCACTTTATTTATACAACCCACCCCATCATTTTATGTGGCCCTCCACATAATTTTTATGTGGCCCCCCCATATCATTTTGAGGTCCGCCACATCATTTATGTGGCCCTCCATATAATTTTTACATGGCCCCTCATGTCAATTTGTGTGGCCCTCCACGTCATTTATGTGGCCCTCCACGTCATTTTGTGTGGTCCACTACATTATTTTGAGGTCCGCCACTTCATTTTATGTGGCCAGCCACTTCATTTTATATTGTCCGCCACCTTATTTTATACAACCCACCCCGTCATTTTATGTGGCCCTCCACATCATTTTATGTGGTCCACTACATTATTTTGAGGTCCGTCACTTATATTTATATTGTCCGCCACATTATTTTATACAACCCACCCCATCATTTTATGTGGACTTCCACATAATTTTACTTCTGGCCCCCCATGTCATTTTGTGTGGCCAGCCACATCATTTAATGTGGCCCTCCACGTAATTTTATGTGGTCCGCTACATTATTTTGAGGTCAGCCACATAATTTATGTGGCCAGTCACTTCATTTTATATTGTCCGCCACGTTATTTTATAAAACCCACCCCATCATTTATGCGGCCCTCCATATAATTTTTTATGTGGCCCCCCCATGTCATTTTGTGTGGCCAGCCCCTTATTTTAAGTGGCCCTCCACATCAGTTTATGTGGTCCGCTATATTATTTTGAGGTCCGCCACATCATTTATGTGGCCCTCCACGTCATTTTATGTGGTCAACTACATTATTTTGAGGCCCTCCACATCATTTTATGTGGTCAACTACATTATTTTGAGGCCCTCCACATCATTTTATGTGGCCCTCCACGTCATTTTTTTGCGGCCCTCCACGTCATTTTGTGTGGCCCCCCCATGTCATTTTGTGTGGCCAGCCAGATCATTTTATGTGGCCTTCCACATCATTTTAAGTGGTCCGCTACATTATTTTATACAACCCACCCCATCATTTTAAGTGGCAGGCCAAATTATTTTAAGTGGCCCGCCATGTATTTTTATTATGTTATGTGGACAGTAATGCTATTTTATATGGCCCCCTACATCATTGTATGTGGTCTGCTCTGCCACCTTGATTAATTCGGCCCGTCATGTCATTTTATGTGGGTCTCCACGTCATTTTATGTGGTCCACTACATTATTTTGAGGTCCACCACATCATTTTACGTGGCCAGCCATTTCATTTTATATTGTCCGCCACATTATTTTATACAACCCAACCCATCATTTTATGTGGCACGCCAAATTATTTTAAGTGGCCCGCCATGTATTTGTATTATTTTATATTGTCAGCAATGCCATTTTATATGGCCCCCTACATCATTTTATGTGGTCTGCCACATTCATTTTATTGGCCCGTCATGTCCTTTTATGTGACCTGCCATATAATTTTAGTTGGCCCACCACGTCATTTTACGTGGCCCCGCCACTTTAATTTAATCGGCCCGTCATGTCATTTAAGTGGCCCGCCATATAATTTTACTCAGCCCGACGCGTCATTTTATGTGGTCCACCTATTTATTTTATGTGGCCTGCCACATTTATATGGTTTGCCACTTCCTTTTGAGGTCCGCCATGTAACTTTACTTGGCCCGCCACATCATTTGTAAAGGTCCACCACATAATTTGTATGTGGCCCGCCATATAATTTGGCCCGACACATCATTTTATATGGTCCACCCATTTATTTATGTGGCCTGCCACCTCACTTTAAGTGGCTCACCATGTAAAATTACATGGCGACCAAACTATAACATTTTGTTGCGTTATTAGATAATATTACAAGTTTTTCAGGAGTTGGGTTTGGCCCCTTAGTTCCAGTCAAAGGAACTTTGAATGCTCCAGGATACCAAAACATTTTGGACAATTCCATGCTCCCAACCTTGTGGGAACAGTTTGAAGCGGGCCCCTTCCTCTTCCAACATGACTGTGCACCAGTGCACAAAGCAAGCTCCATAAAGACGTGGATGACAGAGTCTGGTGTGGATGAACTTGACTGGCCTGCACAGAGTCCTGACCTGAACCCGATAGAACACCTTTGGGATGAATTAGAACGGAGACTGAGAGCCAAGCCTTCTCGACCAACATCAGTGTGTGACCTCACCAATGCGCTTCTGGAAGAACGGTCAAAAATTCCTATAAACACACTCCGCAACCTTGTGGACAGCTGTAATAGCTGCAAAAGGTGGACCGACTTCATATTGAACCCTATGGGTTAGGAATGGGATGGGACTTCAAGTTCATATGTGAGTCAAGGCAGGTGGCCAAATACTTTTGGCAATATAGTGTACGTGTAGACTGCAATATGATGGCAGTCACACATAAGAGATACGTGCAGACTGCAATATGACTCAAGTAAACAACACCAACATGTTATAGGTTCCATTGAAAACATAGAACATTACACACGGCGCTCAAAAATCTGTCAAAATGTTTTAGTACGACATCGGTAAGCTATGAAGACCTCACCTCGGAGCAGGCGGAAGACGGTTGATTTTACGAACTACCACAACGGCTGCGATGGCGGAAGAAGGCTGCAGCAGAAAAGGGTCCCCAGTCGTCTTGGACTCCATGCCACTGGACCTTGACCCGATTCTGTGAAGGATCGTGTGGTGACTGTCTGTGCACCAGTCTCCCCACATTAAACTAAGTCACAAACAGGCATCCTTCATAAAGGGATACACCCCTACCAGGAGGATCGTCATACTCGTTCGAGTGACCGCCGATGATGATGATGATGATGACGTATGTTTTTAAGGGAGGAGGAGCTACATCATTTAAGATCGTATGTACCAGGCGGATATTGGAGAACCTGATCAGGTTTTCAAAGCTAAGTATACCGTCTTTGTCAAGGATGTTACAATGGCTTTTTGTCGAGGATTTTCAGTGCTCGATTATGTAATGATCTGAGAGAATTTAAAACAATCTGTTTGTTTTGAGATCATGATGACATTCAGTACAATGTGATCATTGCATTAAAAAAGGCTTTAGCTGCTTCCAATGCTCCTGATGGCAATGTTATATTTCTGAACAAGACATACCTTTTTAACATGATTTTTAAAAATTTAGTTTAGATTTTAGGATCCAGTATCACGCCTAAGTAAGTATTATCTGGCGTTTTGTTTCGCAATATTATGCAAAATAATTTTTTCTTACCTTCTGGCACTTGCTGATCTGTATTTGGGATCTGCATAAATCCTGAAAAATTGTAGTCCGTGGGAACACCGTAGTTGATAAGCTTCTTCTTTGTCTCTATCTTCTTGTTATGGGACCGCTGTTGCCATTTCTAATATAAAGTAGTGTAAAGTTCTTACTTATATCTGTCAGTAAACTCGTCATGAAAGCGCTAAAACATACCGGTATAGTGAGTTTACATTATTCACCCAAGGAACTTTAGTTATTTCGAATATAAAGTAGAGTAAAGTTCTTATATCTGTCAGTAAACTTGCCATGAAAGCGCTAAAACATACCAGTGTAGTGAGTTTACATTATTCACCCAAGGAACTTTAGTTATTTCTAAAATAAAGTAGAGTAAAGTTCTTACTTATATCTGTCAGTAAACTCGCCATGAAAGCGCTAAAACATACCGGTGTAGTGAGTTTACATTATTCACCCAAGGAACTTTAGTTATTTCTAATATAGAGTAAAGTTCTTATATCTGTCAGTAAACTCGCCATGAAAGCGCTAAAACATACCGGTGTAGTGAGTTTACATTATTCACCCGAGGAACTTTAGTTATTTCTAATATAAAGTAAAGTTCTTACTTATATCTGTCAGGAAACTCGCCATGAAAGCGCTAAAACATACCGGTGTAGTGAGTTTACATTATTCACCCAAGGAACTTTAGTTATTTCTAATATAAAGTAGAGTAAAGTTCTTACTTATATCTGTCAGTAAACTCGCCATGAAAGCGCTAAAACATACCGGTGCAGTGAGTTTACATTATTCACCCAAGGAACTTTAGTTATTTCTAATATAAAGTAGAGTAAAGTTTTTATATCTGTCAGTAAACTCGCAATGAAAGCGCTAAAACATACCGTGTAGCGAGTTTACATTATTCACCCAAGGAACTTTAGTTATTTCTAATATAAAGAAGAATAAAGTTCTTACTTATATCTGTCAGTAAACTCGCAATGAAAGCGCTAAAACATACTGGTGTAGTGAGTTTACATTATTCACCCAAGGAACTTTAGTTATTTCTAATATAAAGTAAAGTTCTTACTTATATCTGTCAGTAAACTCGCCATGAAAGTGCTAAAACATACCGGTGTAGTGAGTTTATATTATCCAACCAAGGAACTATTGCTATTTCTAATATAAAGTAGTGTAAAATTCTTACTTATATATGTCAGTAAACTCGCAATGAAAGCACTAAAACATACCCGTGTAGTGAGTTTACATTATTCACCCAAGGAACGTTAGTTATTTCTAATATAAAGTAGAGTAAAGTTCTTACTTATATCTGTCAGTAAACTCGCCATGAAAGCGCTAAAACATACCAGTGTAGTGGGTATACATTATTCACCCAAGGAACTTTAGTTATTTCTAATATAAAGTAGAGTAAAGTTCTTATATCTGTCAGTAAACTTGCCATGAAAGCGCTAAAACATACCAGTGTAGTGAGTTTACATTATTCACCCAAGGAACTTTAGTTATTTCTAAAATAAAGTAGAGTAAACTTCTTACTTATATCTGTCAGTAAACTCGCCATGAAAGCGCTAAAACATACCGGTGTAGTGAGTTTACATTATTCACCCAAGGAACTTTAGTTATTTCTAATATAAAGTTCTTATATCTGTCAGTAAACTCGCCATGAAAGCGCTAAAACATACCGGTGTAGTGAGTTTACATTATTCACCCAAGGAACTTTAGTTATTTCTAAAATAAAGTAGAGTAAAGTTCTTACTTATATCTGTCAGTAAACTCGCCATGAAAGCGCTAAAACATACCGGTGTAGTGAGTTTACATTATTCACCCAAGGAACTTTAGTTATTTCTAATATAAAGTAGAGTAAAGTTCTTACTTATATCTGTCAGTAAACTCGCCATGAAAGCGCTAAAACATACCGGTGTAGTGAGTTTACATTATTCACCCAAGGAACTTTAGTTATTTCTAATATAAAGTAGAGTAAAGTTCTTACTTATGTCTGTCTGTAAACTCGCAATGAAAGCGCTAAAACATACCGGTGTAGTGAGTTTACATTATTCACCCAAGGAACTTTAGTTATTTCTAATATAAAGTAAAGTTCTTACTTATATCTGTCAGTAAACTTGCTATGAAAGCGCTAAAACATACCGGTGTTGTGAGTTTACATTATTCACCCAAGGAACTTTAGTTATTTCTAATATAAAGTAGTGTAAAGTTCTTACTTATATATGTCAGTAAACTCGCCATGAAAGCGCTAAAACATACCGGTGTAGTGAGTTATATTAACAACCCAAGGAACTTTAGTTATTTCTAATATAAAGTAGTGTAAAGTTCTTACTTATATCTGTCAGTAAACTCGCAATGAAAGCGCTAAAACATACCGGTGTAGTGAGTTTACATTATTCACCCAAGGAACTTTAGTTATTTCTAATATAAAGTAGTGTAAAGTTCTTACTTATATCTGTCAGTAAACTCGCCATGAAAGCGCTAAAACATACCGGTGTAGTGAGTTTACATTATTCACCCAAGGAACTTTAGTTATTAGAGAGTTCCGGTCGGACGGCTTTTCACGGGACACATTTCCGGCCTTGTTGTTGTTTCCGGATGAGGAGATGCTGCTCCGTTATTGATTGAAGTAAAGTCCGAATGTCATTAAAACAGTTAGCGCCATATTTTGACACTTCTTCCACTCCCGTCCTTGCACGCTACACCGCTACAACAAAGATGACACTGCCGAAGGTGAGCCACGTAAATAAGATTAAGGCGCATCCTGAAGCGACTGTCAGAAAGTGACTTGAAGATGATCTGTAAAACATCATCTATGCAACATTTTGACCAAAGAACCACCATTACATGTTATGTAGACCACAAAGAAGTCTTTTACATTTAGAAAAAATAATAATACTTTTGACTCCCTTAATGCGCCTTATATATGAAAACGATTGAAAATTTACCATTCATCGCAGTGCGCCTTATGTTTCTTTTGAATATCAAAATTATGTTAATAAGAAAATATTCTTAGAGTATATTATTGGTAGTGAATTATATATATATATATATATATATATATATATATATACATATATATATAAAAGCGCTTTTCTCTAGTGACTCAAAGCGCTTTTACATAGTGAAACCCAATATCTAAGTTACATTTAAACCAGTGTGGGTGGCACTGGGAGCAGGTGGGTAAAGTGTCTTGCACAAGGACACAACGGCAGTGCCGAGGATGGTGGAAGCGGGGATCGAACCTGGAACTCTGCGCTGCTGACCTGTCTCCACTCGGGATGGTCTCCTGCTGGCCCCACTATGGACTGGACTCTCACTATTATGTTAGATCCACTATGGACTGGACTCTCACTATTATGTTAGACCCACTATGGACTGGACTTTCACTATTATGTTAGATCCACTATGGACTGGACTTTCACTATTATGTTAGATCCACTTTGGACTGGATTGTCACTATTATGTTGGATCCACTATGGACTGGACTCTTACTATTATGTTAAATCCACTATGGACTGGACTCTCACTATTATGTTAGATCCACTATGAACTGGTCTCTCACTATTATGTTAGAACCACTATGGACTGGACTCTCAGTATTATGTTAGATCCACTATGGACTGGACTCTCAGTATTATGCTAGATCCACTATGGACTGGACTCTCACTATTATGTTAGATCCACTATGGACTGGACTCTCACTGTTATGTTAGATCCACTATGGACTGGACTCTCACTATTATGTTAGATCCACTATGGACTGGACTCTCACTGTTATGTTAGATCCACTATGGACTGGACTCTCACTATTATGTTAGATCCACTATGGACTGGACTCTCACTATTATGTTGGATCCACTATGGCCTGGACTCTCACTAATATGTTAGATCCACTATGAACTGGTATTTCACTATTATGTTAGATCCACTATGGACTGGACTCTCACTATTATGTTAAATCCACTATGGACTGGACTCTCACTATTATGTTAGATCTACTATGGACAGGACTCTCACTATTATGCTAGATCCACTATGGACTGGACTCTCACTATTATGTTAGATCCACTATGGACTGGACTCTCACTATTATGTTAGATCCACTATGGACTGGACTCTCACTATTATGTTAAATCCACTATGGACTGGACTCTCACACTATTATGTTAGATCCACTATGGACTGGACTCTCACCATTATGTTAGATCCACTATGGACTGGACTCTCACACTATTATGTTAGATCCACTATGGACTGGACTCTCACTATTATGTTAGATCCTCTATGGACTGGACTCTCACTATTATGTTAGATCCACTATGGACTGGACTCTCACTATTATGTTAGATCCACTATGGACTGGACTCTCACTATTATGTTGGATCCACTATGGACTGGACTCTCACTATTATGTTAGATCCACTACAGACTGGACTCTCACTATTATGTTGGATCCACTATGGACTGGTCTCTCACTATTATGTTAGATCCACTATGGACTGGACTCTCACTATTATGTTAGATCCACTATGAACTGGTCTCTCACCATTATGTTAGATCCACTATGGACTGGGTTCTCACTATTATTTTAGATCCACTATGGACTGGACTCTCTCACTATTATGTTAGATCCACTACGGACTGGACTCTCACTATTATGTTGGATCCACTATGAACTGGTATTCCACTATTATGTTAGATCCACTATGGACTGGACTCTCACTATTATGTTAAATCCACTATGGACTGGACTCTCACACTATTATGTTAGATTTACTATGGACTGGACTCTCACACTATTATGTTAGATCCACTATGGACTGGACACTCACTATTATGTTAGATCCACTATGGATTGGACTCTCACTATTATGTTAGATCCACTATGGACTGGACTCTCATTATTATGTTAGATCCACTATGGACTGGACTCTCACTATTATGTTAGATCCACTATGGACTATACTCTCACTATTATGTTAGATCCACAATGGACTGGACTCTCACTATTATGTTAGATCCACTATGGACTGGACTCTCACTATTATGTTAGATCCACTACAGACTGGACTCTCACTATTATGTTAGATCCACTATGGACTGGACTCTCACTATTATGTTAGATTCACTATGGACTGGACTCTCACTATTATGTTAGATCCACTATGGACTGGACTCTCACTATTATGTTAGATCTACTATGGACTGAACTCTCACACTATTATGTTAGATCCACTATGGACTGGACTCTCACTATTATGTTAGATCTACTATGGACTGGACTCTCACTATTATGCTAGATCCACTATGGACTGGACTCACACTATTATGTTAGTTCCACTATGGACTGGACTCTCACTATTATGTTAGATCCACTACGGACTGGACTCTCACTATTATGTTAGATCCACTACGGACTGGACTCTCACTATTATGTTAGATCCACTACGGACTGGACTCTCACTATTATGTTAGATCCACTATGGACTGGACTCTCACTATTATGTTAGACCCACTATGGACTGGACTCTCACTATTATGTTAGATCCACTATGGACTGGACTCTCACTATTATGTTAGATCCACTATGCACTGGACTTTCACTATTATGTTAGACCCACTATGGACTGGACTCTCACTATTATGCTAGATCCACTACGGACTGGACTTTCACTATTATGTTAGATCCACTATGGACTGGACTCTCACTATTATGTTAGATCCACTATGGACTGGACTCTCATTATTATGTTAGATCCACTATGGACTGGACTCTCACTATTATGTTAGATCCACTATGGACTATACTCTCACTATTATGTTAGATCCACAATGGACTGGACTCTCACTATTATGTTAGATCCACTATGGACTGGACTCTCACTATTATGTTGGATCCACTATGGACTGGACTCTCACTATTATGTTAGATCCACTACAGACTGGACTCTCACTATTATGTTAGATCCACTATGGACTGGACTCTCACTATTATGTTAGATCCACTATGGACTGGACTCTCACTATTATGTTAGATCCACTATGGACTGGACTCTCACAATTATGTTAGATCTACTATGGACTGAACTCTCACACTATTATGTTAGATCCACTATGGACTGGACTCTCACTATTATGTTAGATCTACTATGGACTGGACTCTCACTATTATGCTAGATCCACTATGGACTGGACTCATACTATTATGTTAGTTCCACTATGGACTGGACTCTCACTATTATGTTAGATCCACTACGGACTGGACTCTCACTATTATTTTAGATCCACTATGGACTGGACTCTCACTATTATGTTAGATCCACTATGGACTGGATTCTCACTATTATGTTAGATCCACTATGGACTGGACTCTCACTATTATGTTAGATCCACTATAGACTGGACTCACACTATTTTGTTAGATCCACGATGGACTGGACTCTCACTATTTTGGTAGATCCACGATGGACTGGACTCTCACTATTATGTTAAATCCACTATGGACTGGACTCTCACTATTATGTTAGATCCACTATGAACTGGTATCTCACTATTATGTTAGATCCACTATGGACTGGACTCTAACTATTATGTTAGATCCACTATGGACTGGACTCTCAATATTATGTTAAACCCACTATGGACTGGTCTCTCACTATTATGTTAGATCCACTATGGACTGGACTTTCACTATTACGTTAGATCCACTATGGACTGGACTCACACTATTATGTTAGTTCCACTATGGACTGGACTCTCACTATTATGTTAGATCCACTACGGACTGGACTCTCACTATTATGTTAGATCCACTATGGACTGGACTCTCACTATTATGTTAGATCCACTATGGACTGGACTCTCATTATTATGTTAGATCCACTATGGACTGGACTCACACTATTATTTTAGATCCACTATGGACTGGACTCTCATTATTATGTTAGATCCACTATGGACTGGATTCTCACTATTATGTTAGATCCACTATGGACTGGACTCTCACTATTATGTTAGATCCACTATGGACCGGACTCTCACTATTATGTTAGATCCACTATGCACTGGACTTTCACTATTATGTTAGACCCACTATGGACTGGACTCTCACTATTATGTTAGATCCACTACGGACTGGACTTTCACTATTATGTTAGATCCACTATGGACTGGACTCTCACTATTATGTTAGATCCACTATGGACTGGACTCTCACTATTATGTTAGATCCACTATGGACTGGACTCTCACTATTATGTTAGATCCACTATGGACTGGACTCTCACTATTATGTTAAATCCACTATGGACTGGACTCTCACTATTATGTTAGATCCACTATGGACTGGACTCTCACTATTATGTTAGATCCACTATGGACTGGACTCTAACTATTATGTTAGATCCACTATGGACTGGACTCTCAATATTATGTTAAACCCACTATGGACTGGTCTCTCACTATTATTTGAGATCCACTATAGACTGGACTTTCACTATTACGTTAGATCCACTATGGACTGGACTCACACTATTATGTTAGTTCCACTATGGACTGGACTCTCACTATTATGTTAGATCCACTACGGACTGGACTCTCACTATTATGTTGGATCCACTATGGACTGGACTCTCACTATTATGTTAGATCCACTATGGACTGGACTCTCATTATTATGTTAGATCCACTATGGACTGGACTCACACTATTATGTTAGATCCACTATGGACTGGACTCTCACTATTATGTTAGTCCCACTATGGACTGGACTCTCACTATTATGTTAGATCCACTACGGACTGGACTCTCACTATTATTTTAGATCCACTATGGACTGGACTCTCACTATTATGTTAGATCCACTATGGACTGGATTCTCACTATTATGTTAGATCCACTATGGACTGGACTCTCACTATTATGTTAGATCCACTATAGACTGTACTCACACTATTTTGTTAGATCCACGATGGACTGGACTCTCACTATTTTGGTAGATCCACGATGGACTGGACTCTCACTATTATGTTAAATCCACTATGGACTGGACTCTCACTATTATGTTAGATCCACTATGAACTGGTATCTCACTATTATGTTAGATCCACTATGGACTGGACTCTCACTGTTATGTTAGATCCACTATGGACTGGACTCACACTATTATGTTAGTTCCACTATGGACTGGACTCTCACTATTATGTTAGATCCACTACGGACTGGACTCTCACTATTATGTTGGATCCACTATGGACTGGACTCTCACTATTATGTTAGATCCACTATGGACTGGACTCTCATTATTATGTTAGATCCACTATGGACTGGACTCACACTATTATGTTAGATCCACTATGGACTGGACTCTCACTATTATGTTAGTCCCACTATGGACTGGACTCTCACTATTATGTTAGATCCACTACGGACTGGACTCTCACTATTATTTTAGATCCACTATGGACTGGACTCTCACTATTATGTTAGATCCACTATGGACTGGATTCTCACTATTATGTTAGATCCACTATGGACTGGACTCTCACTATTATGTTAGATCCACTATAGACTGTACTCACACTATTTTGTTAGATCCACGATGGACTGGACTCTCACTATTTTGGTAGATCCACGATGGACTGGACTCTCACTATTATGTTAAATCCACTATGGACTGGACTCTCACTATTATGTTAGATCCACTATGAACTGGTATCTCACTATTATGTTAGATCCACTATGGACTGGACTCTCACTGTTATGTTAGATCCACTATGGACTGGACTCTCACTATTATGTTAGATCCACTATGGACTGGACTCTCACTGTTATGTTAGATCCACTATGGACTGGACTCTCACTATTATGTTAGATCCACTATGGACTGGACTCTCACTATTATGTTGGATCCACTATGGCCTGGACTCTCACTAATATGTTAGATCCACTATGAGCTGGTATTTCACTGTTATGTTAGATCCACTATGGACTGGACTCTCACTATTATGTTAAATCCACTATGGACTGGACTCTCACTATTATGTTAGATCTACTATGGACAGGACTCTCACTATTATGCTAGATCCACTATGGACTGGACTCTCACTATTATGTTAGATCCACTATGGACTGGACTCTCACTATTATGTTAGATCCACTATGGACTGGACTCTCACTATTATGTTAAATCCACTATGGACTGGACTCTCACACTATTATGTTAGATCCACTATGGACTGGACTCTCACCATTATGTTAGATCCACTATGGACTGGACTCTCACACTATTATGTTAGATCCACTATGGACTGGACTCTCACTATTATGTTAGATCCTCTATGGACTGGACTCTCACTATTATGTTAGATCCACTATGGACTGGACTCTCACTATTATGTTAGATCCACTATGGACTGGACTCTCACTATTATGTTGGATCCACTATGGACTGGACTCTCACTATTATGTTAGATCCACTACAGACTGGACTCTCACTATTATGTTGGATCCACTATGGACTGGTCTCTCACTATTATGTTAGATCCACTATGGACTGGACTCTCACTATTATGTTAGATCCACTATGAACTGGTCTCTCACCATTATGTTAGATCCACTATGGACTGGGTTCTCACTATTATTTTAGATCCACTATGGACTGGACTCTCTCACTATTATGTTAGATCCACTACGGACTGGACTCTCACTATTATGTTGGATCCACTATGAACTGGTATTCCACTATTATGTTAGATCCACTATGGACTGGACTCTCACTATTATGTTAAATCCACTATGGACTGGACTCTCACACTATTATGTTAGATTCACTATGGACTGGACTCTCACACTATTATGTTAGATCCACTATGGACTGGACACTCACTATTATGTTAGATCCACTATGGATTGGACTCTCACTATTATGTTAGATCCACTATGGACTGGACTCTCATTATTATGTTAGATCCACTATGGACTGGACTCTCACTATTATGTTAGATCCACTATGGACTATACTCTCACTATTATGTTAGATCCACAATGGACTGGACTCTCACTATTATGTTAGATCCACTATGGACTGGACTCTCACTATTATGTTAGATCCACTACAGACTGGACTCTCACTATTATGTTAGATCCACTATGGACTGGACTCTCACTATTATGTTAGATTCACTATGGACTGGACTCTCACTATTATGTTAGATCCACTATGGACTGGACTCTCACTATTATGTTAGATCTACTATGGACTGAACTCTCACACTATTATGTTAGATCCACTATGGACTGGACTCTCACTATTATGTTAGATCTACTATGGACTGGACTCTCACTATTATGCTAGATCCACTATGGACTGGACTCACACTATTATGTTAGTTCCACTATGGACTGGACTCTCACTATTATGTTAGATCCACTACGGACTGGACTCTCACTATTATGTTAGATCCACTACGGACTGGACTCTCACTATTATGTTAGATCCACTACGGACTGGACTCTCACTATTATGTTAGATCCACTATGGACTGGACTCTCACTATTATGTTAGACCCACTATGGACTGGACTCTCACTATTATGTTAGATCCACTATGGACTGGACTCTCACTATTATGTTAGATCCACTATGCACTGGACTTTCACTATTATGTTAGACCCACTATGGACTGGACTCTCACTATTATGCTAGATCCACTACGGACTGGACTTTCACTATTATGTTAGATCCACTATGGACTGGACTCTCACTATTATGTTAGATCCACTATGGACTGGACTTTCACTATTATGTTAGATCCACTATGGACTGGACTCTCAATATTATGTTAAACCCACTATGGACTGGTCTCTCACTATTATGTTAGATCCACTATGGACTGGACTTTCACTATTACGTTAGATCCACTATGGACTGGACTCACACTATTATGTTAGTTCCACTATGGACTGGACTCTCACTATTATGTTAGATCCACTACGGACTGGACTCTCACTATTATGTTAGATCCACTATGGACTGGACTCTCACTATTATGTTAGATCCACTATGGACTGGACTCTCATTATTATGTTAGATCCACTATGGACTGGACTCACACTATTATGTTAGATCCACTATGGACTGGACTCTCACTATTATGTTAGTTCCACTATGGACTGGACTCTCACTATTATGTTAGATCCACTACGGACTGGACTCTCACTATTATTTTAGATCCACTATGGACTGGACTCTCACTATTATGTTAGATCCACTATGGACTGGATTCTCACTATTATGTTAGATCCACTATGGACTGGACTCTCACTATTATGTTAGATCCACTATGGACCGGACTCTCACTATTATGTTAGATCCACTATGCACTGGACTTTCACTATTATGTTAGACCCACTATGGACTGGACTCTCACTATTATGTTAGATCCACTACGGACTGGACTTTCACTATTATGTTAGATCCACTATGGACTGGACTCTCACTATTATGTTAGATCCACTATGGACTGGACTTTCACTATTATGTTAGATCCACTATGGACTGGACTCTCACTATTATGTTAGATCCACTATGGACTGGACTCTCACTATTATGTTAAATCCACTATGGACTGGACTCTCACTATTATGTTAGATCCACTATGAACTGGTATCTCACTATTATGTTAGATCCACTATGGACTGGACTCTAACTATTATGTTAGATCCACTATGGACTGGACTCTCAATATTATGTTAAACCCACTATGGACTGGTCTCTCACTATTATTTTAGATCCACTATAGACTGGACTTTCACTATTACGTTAGATCCACTATGGACTGGACTCACACTATTATGTTAGTTCCACTATGGACTGGACTCTCACTATTATGTTAGATCCACTACGGACTGGACTCTCACTATTATGTTGGATCCACTATGGACTGGACTCTCACTATTATGTTAGATCCACTATGGACTGGACTCTCATTATTATGTTAGATCCACTATGGACTGGACTCACACTATTATGTTAGATCCACTATGGACTGGACTCTCACTATTATGTTAGTTCCACTATGGACTGGACTCTCACTATTATGTTAGATCCACTACGGACTGGACTCTCACTATTATTTTAGATCCACTATGGACTGGACTCTCACTATTATGTTAGATCCACTATGGACTGGATTCTCACTATTATGTTAGATCCACTATGGACTGGACTCTCACTATTATGTTAGATCCACTATAGACTGTACTCACACTATTTTGTTAGATCCACGATGGACTGGACTCTCACTATTTTGGTAGATCCACGATGGACTGGACTCTCACTATTATGTTAAATCCACTATGGACTGGACTCTCACTATTATGTTAGATCCACTATGAACTGGTATCTCACTATTATGTTAGATCCACTATGGACTGGACTCTATTATGTTAGATCCACTATGGACTGGACTCTCAATATTATGTTAAACCCACTATGGACTGGTCTCTCACTATTATGTTAGATCCACTATGGACTGGACTTTCACTATTACGTTAGATCCACTATGGACTGGACTCACACTATTATGTTAGTTCCACTATGGACTGGACTCTCACTATTATGTTAGATCCACTACGGACTGGACTCTCACTATTATGTTAGATCCACTATGGACTGGACTCTCACTATTATGTTAGATCCACTATGGACTGGACTCTCATTATTATGTTAGATCCACTATGGACTGGACTCTCATTATTATGTTAGATCCACTATGGACTGGACTCTCACTATTATGTTAGATCCACTATGGACTGGACTCTCACTATTATGTTAGATCCACTATGGACTGGACTCTCATTATTATGTTAGATCCACTATGGACTGGACTCTCATTATTATGTTAGATCCACTATGGACTGGACTCACACTATTATGTTAGATCCACTATGGACTGGACTCTCACTATTATGTTAGTTCCACTATGGACTGGACTCTCACTATTATGTTAGATCCACTACGGACTGGACTCTCACTATTATTTTAGATCCACTATGGACTGGACTCTCACTATTATGTTAGATCCACTATGGACTGGATTCTCACTATTATGTTAGATCCACTATGGACTGGACTCTCACTATTATGTTAGATCCACTATAGACTGGACTCACACTATTTTGTTAGATCCACGATGGACTGGACTCTCACTATTTTGTTAGATCCACGATGGACTGGACTCTCACTATTATGTTACATCCACTATGGACTGGACTTTCACAATATTATGCAAGATCCACTCGACGTCCATTGCACCGGTCGCCCTAGAAGGGGGAGTGGGGGTCACCCACATCTGCGGTCCTCTCCAAGGTTTCTCATAGTCATCCCACTGGGTTGAGTGATCTGGCCCCCCCGGGCCTTGAGTTGGACACTCGTGATATGGTACATTCCATTCATTTTTTTTTTGTAGTTATCAATAATAAATACTTAAGTATCCGTATGATTTCAAAACAAACTTATCCATTATCTCTCCTCTTCAAGCCCTCTTTCCCCATCTAGCGCTCCACTGACGTCGGGTTGCCAGATAAGTTTCTCCCTTCCAGGGAGAGACCACATCTGACACCCAGCTGCGTGGGTCACGGGCTGCAAAAGCAGCTGCTGGTCATAAATCACTCGAGCCGGAGGAGCTCTGGCACTTCTTCTGTCAGCCGTGAAACAAAGATGTAGAGGTAGAGGGGCTGGGTGGAGGTGGGGCCGCCTTATATAATGTGGCCGTTTGAAAAGTCTACTGTAAGCCACTTATTAGGGCCACTGAGGGAGCAATGCAAATGCGGAGTCAAGAGGTGGTGTGGCGTAGTATGTAAGCAATTATCCTTAAACGGGCCTCGCAGGTTGCGAGCGGCGGGGTCAGAGGGCGGACGACCCCTTGCTGAGTTACTGTAGCGGAGGAAATGCAAATAATTTTTTAGTACAGAAAGACACTTTTTCACCCCCTAAACATATGAAGACAATTAATGGACAATTTATCCTGCATATTTATTTTTTGCTTTTTAAATTGAGATGTGTTTTCTTTCTCTTTGGAGCAAAATTAGATTATGTCATAATGAAAGTCAGCGACATTTGCTTCTTTTTTTTTTATATATATTTGTTGTTTACTTACTAATAAAAGACAAGTTGTATTTTATGTTCACTATTTTATTTAAGGACAAACATGCAAAAATAAACTTATGTTTAATGTACCCTAAGATTTGTTGTTAAAATAAAACCAATAATGCCATTTTTTGTGGTCCCCTTTTATTTAGAAAAGTATCGAAAAGTACCGAATATATACCCATTTTGGTATCGGGATAAGAATATTCGATACTTTTCTAAATAAAAGGGGACCACAAAAAATTGCATGATTGGCTTTATTTTAACAACAAATCTTAGGGTACATTAAACATATGTTTATTATTGCAAGTTTGTCCTTAAATAACATAGTTAACATACAAGACAACTTGTCTTTGTCAAAACTTGGTCCTGGGTGTTTGCTTTTCCGGGATGCAACGGAAAGTTGGCTCGGGCGAGACGGGAATGTAAGTACATTTTTATTTAAACACTATAACTACAAAAAAAGGAAGTAAACAAAAGGCGCACACAATGGCGGAGAACAAACTATGAAACCAAAAAGACTATAAACATGGAACAAAAACTTACTTTGGCATGGGACATGAAGCAGGATCTAAGAGGATGAAGAGTGTGTAGAGCGTAATTGTGGGATGTCACCAGACAGACAAACTGAAAACAATTAACTTAAATACTACAGACATGATTAACGAAAACAGGTGCGTGACTCAAAACGTGAAACAGGTGCGTGACGTGACAGGTGAAAACTAATGGGTTGCTATGGTGACAAACAAGAGTGCACAATGAGTCCAAACGTGGAACAGGTGAAACTAATGGGTAATCATGGAAACAAGACAAGGAAGTGAAAAGCCAGAAACTAAAGAGTCCAATAACTAAACAAAACATGACTAAAACAAAACATGATTACACAGACATGACAGTCTTTTATTAGTAAGTAAGCAAAAAAAGTCTCCTAATTAGTCTGCTGACATATGCAGTAACATATTGTGTCATTTATCCACCTATTATTTTGTCAACATTATAAAGGACAAGCTGTAAAAATGGATTATTAATATACTTGTTCATTTACTGTTAATATCTGCTTACTTTCTCTTTTAACTTGTTCTATCTACACTTCTGTTAAAATGTAATAATCACTTATTCTTCTGTGCTTTGGATACTTTACATTTGTTTTGGTTGATACCACAAATTTGGGTATCGATCCGATACCAAGTAGTTACAGGATCATACATTGGTCATATTCAAAGTCCTCATGTGTCCAGGGACGTATTTCCTGACTTTATAAACATAATATACATTTTTAAAAAAGGAACAAATATTTTGTGACGATAAAAAATATTGATGTAATCATAGTAGTATCGACTAAACACGCTCTTGTACTTGGTATCATTACAGTGGATGTCAGGTGTAGATCCACCCATGGCGTCTGTTTACATTGTGACGCCGGTGAGCTACGGTGTGTAGTGAAGCATGTTTAGCTATTCCTCATCCTGCAGTGATAATGATACTTGTAAGAAACTTGCTTTATTTGTCGCCATGGAGGCGAGGATTAGTGATTTAGAAGAGAGAGGGGGGCAGAGCAGAAAAGAAAAGGCAGATCAACTGGTCTAAAAAGAGGGTCTATTTAAAGGCTAGAGTATACAAATGAGTTTTAAGATGGGACTTAAATGCTTCTCCTGAGGTAGCATCTCTAACTGTTACCGGGAGGGCATTCCATAGTACTGGAGCCCGGATAGAAAACGCTTTATAGCCCGCAGACTTTTTTGGGGCTCTGGGAATCACCTCCACCTGCAGTTTTTTTAAATTCTTATTATTTTTGCTTCCCCAAGAGAAGATAATATTGTAATATTCATTTTATATGAATAAAAACACTGATATAAAAAGTTCTCCCCCACTCGTTCCCCTTAACGCCTCATTGCGCCCAGCCCCCCCGGGGGACTCGCCCCACTATTTGAGAAGTACTGCTCGAAAGTGAAGGAGTTAGGGTTCAAATCAGTAACCTTTGGAATGACCGAGTTGTTTTAACCTTTTGACCACGCTACCAGCAAACGTTTACACAACCTTCTTCTTCAGCACCTCCAAGATTTGGGGGGCTTTTTTTTGTGATCGCTGCGGCCTTTATTGTCAGTTTTCGGGGTATCCATCCATCCATCCATCCATTTTCTACCGCTTATACGTTTCGGGGTCGCGGGGGGTGCTGGAGCCTATCTCAGCTAAAGTCGGGCGGAAGGCGGGTGTACACCCTGGACAAGTCGCCACCTCATCACAGGGCCAACACAGATAGACAGACAACATTCACACCCTAGGGCCAATTTAGTGTTGCCAATCAACCTATCCCCAGGTGCATGTCTTTGGAGGTGGGAGGAAGCCGGAGTACCCGGAGGGAACCCACGCAGTCACGGGGAGAACATGCAAACTCCACACAGAAAGATCCCGAGCGCAGGATCGAACCCTAACCTTCGTATTATGAGGCAGACGCACTAACCCCTGTTCCACCGTGCTAGCATTTAAAAAAAGTTGCAGTTTACATTTGCCATTAGCATTACATCCTCTTGTGACTCTTTTTTCTTTTGTAACCCTAACCCCAAAAAGCACAGGGTTTTAACAAACCTGACAAAACGTGTTTTCTTTGCATCATAAATTAAACATTTCTCCCCAGGATATCGCCTTTGCCTAAATTTGCAGAAGTTCTTCAGAAAAATTGCAATGGAAAGTGCAGTTTGTTGTCGTGTTCAATCAATCAATCAATGTTTACTTACATAGCCCTAAATCACGAGTGTCTCAAAGGGCTGCACAAGCCACAACGACATCCTTGGTTCAGATCCCACATAAGGGCAAGGAAAAACTCACCCCAGTGGGACGTCGATGTGAATGACTATGAGAAACCTTGAAGAGGACCGCATATGTGGGTACCACCCCCCCCCCCCACCCTCTCTAGGGGAGACCGAATGCAATGGATGTCGATAATAGTGAAAGTCCAGTCCATAGTGGATCTAACATAATAGTGAGAGTCCAGTCCATAGTGGATCTAACATAATAGTGAGAGTCCAGTCCATAGTGGATCTAACATAATAGTGAGAGTCCAGTCCATAATAGATCTAACATAATAGTGAGAGTCCAGTCCATAGTGGATCTAACATAATAGTGAGAGTCCAGTCCATAGTGGATCTAACATAATAGTGAAAGTCCAGTCCATAGTGGAGCCAACATAATAGTGAGAGTCCAGTCCATAGTGGATCTAACATAATAGTGAGAGTCCAGTCCATAGTGGATCTACCACAATAGTGAGAGTCCAGTCCATAGTGGATCTAACATAATAGTGAGAGTCCAGTCCATAGTGGATCTAGCATAATACTGAGGGTCCAGTCCATAGTGGATCTAACATAATAGTGAGAGTCAAGTCCATAGTGGATCTAACATAATAGTGAGAGTCCAGTCCGTAGTGGATCTAACATAATAGTGAGAGTCCAGTCCATAGTGGATCTAGCATAATACTGAGAGTCCAGTCCATAGTGGATCTAACATAATAGTGAGAGTCCAGTCCATAGTGGATCTAACATAATAGTGAGAGTCCAGTCCATAGTGGATCTAACATAATAGTGAGAGTCAAGTCCATAGTGGATCCAACATAATAGTGTGAGAGTCCAGTCCATAGTGGATCTAACATAATAGTGAGAGTCCAGTCCATAGTGGATATAACATAATAGTGAGAGTCCAGTCCATAGTGGATCTAACATAAGAGTGAGAGTCCAGTCCATAGTGGGGCCAGCGGGAGACCATCCCGAGCGGAGACAGGTCAGCAGTGCAGAGATGTCCCCAACCAATGCACAGACAAGCAGTCCACCCCGGGTCCCGACTCTGGACAGCCATGGCCACCAGACCTGTGTCCCCCCTCTCCACAAGGGAGAGGGGGGACAGAGCAGAAAAGAAACGGCAGATCAACTGGTCTAAAAGGGGGGTCTATTTAAAGGCTAGAGTATACAAATGAGTTTTAAGATGGGCATTCCATAGTACTGGAGCCCCAATAGAAAACGCTCTATAGCCCGCAGACTTTTTTGGGGTTCTGGGAATCACTAATAAGCCGGAGTTCTTTGAACGCAGATTTCTCGCCGGGACATATGGTACAATACAATCGGCAAGATAGGATGGAGCTAGACCGTGTAGTATTTTATACGTAAGTAGTAAAACCTTAAAGTCACATCTTAAGTGCACAGGAAGCCAGTGCAGGTGAGCATTGAGTGTTCATTGCAATAAAATTGCAGGTGAAAGTAAAAGTTGCAATTAATTGTTAATATGACAGATATTTGTTGAAGTTTGTAATGAAATTATAGAATTAAATAATCAATGAACAAATGTGAACAAAAAGCATCATACAAACATGGCACACAGAAATGTGCAAAATTGGTTTCTTTCAGCTACTTGTATGACAAAAAAAATGTCTTAGCCTTCACACAAACCGTCCATCCATCCATCTTTTTCCGTTTATCCGAAGTCAGGCCACGGGGGCAGCAGCCCAAGCAGAGAAGTCCAGAATTTCCTCTCCCCAGCTACTTTATCCAGCTGTTCGAGGGGACCCCGAGGTGTTCCCAGGCCAGCTGGTATACATAGTCTCTCCGCCGTGTCCTGGGTCTTTCCCGTGGTCTGACGCGCCCTAAACGCCTCCCCAGGGAAGCGTTCAGGTGGCATTCTTACCAAATGCCCGAAACCACCTCATCTGGCTCCTCTCGATGTGGAGGAGCAGCAAATTTACTCTGAGCTCCTCCCGAATGACAGGGCTTCTCACGCTATCTCTAAGGGAGAGCCGCGCCACCCGGCGGAAGAAGCTCATTTCGGCCGCTTGTACCCGTGATCTTGTCCTTTCGGTCATAACCCAAAGCTCATGACCATAGGTGAGGATGGGAACGTAGATCAACCAGTGAATTGAGAGCTTTGCCTTCCGGCTCAGCTCCTTCTTCACCACGACGATACAGGGTCCGCATCACGGTAGACGCTGCACCGATCTGCCTGTCGATCTCATAATCCAATCTTCCCTCACTCGTGAACAAGACTCTGAGGTACTTGAACTCCTCCACTGAGGGCAAGATCTCCTCCCCAACTCGGAGATGGCACTCCATCCTTTTCCGGGTGAGAACCATAGACTCGGACTTGGAAGTGCTAATTGTTATCCCTGTCGCTTCACACTAAGCTGCGAACTGATCCAGTGCGAGCTGAAGATCCTGGCCGGATGAAACAAGCAAGACCACATCATCCGCAAAAAGCAGAGACCTAATCCTGCTGTTGTAAACAGAACCGGTGACAAAGGGCAGCCCCGGCAGAATCCAACCCTCACTGGAAACGTGTCCGACTTACTGCTGGCAATGCGGACCAAGCTCTGGCACTGATCATACAGGGAGCGGACCGCCACAATCAGGCGGTCCAATACCCCATACTCCCTGAGCACTCCCCACAGGACTTCCTGAGGGACACGGTCGAATGCCTCCTCCAAGTCCAAAAAACACAGACTGGTTGTGTAAACTCCCATGCACCCTCAAGGTCCCTGCCGAGAGTATAGAGCTGGTCCACAGTTCCACGACCAGGACGAAAACCACACTGCTACTCCTGAATCCGAGGTTAGACTATCCTACGTAGCCACCTCTCCAGTACACCTGAATAGACCTTACCAGAAAGGCTTAGAAGTGTGATCCCACAATAATTGGAACACACCCTTCGGTTCCCCTTCTTAAAGAGAGGAGCCACCACCCGGTCTACACACAGGAAAACAGCAAAAAACTCAAAATAAGTCAGGGTGTGATGTGACAGGTGGTGACAGTACACCTACTTTGAGACAAGAGCTATATTGATGCATGCTTGGTTATGATTTAAAGTCATATCCAACAATTGCGACGACGACTAGTCCTGAAAATTTGATCAAGTCCGCCACTGTAGTCCGTGACGACGATGTAGTCGAATAAGTGAAGTGAATTATATTTATGTAGCGCTTTTCTCTAGTGACTCAAAGCGCTTTTACATAGTGAAACCCAATATCTAAGTTACATTTAAACCAGTGTGGGTGGCACTGGGAGCAGGTGGGTTAAGCGTCTTGCCCAAGGACACAACGGCAGTGACTAGGATGGCGGAGGCGGTAATCGAACCTGGAACCCTCAAGTTGCTGGCACGGCCACTCTACCAACCGAGCTATACCGCCCCAATAGAATAAGCTTCTTTTTCACTATCTTCTTGTTATTGTCACAGTCCCTGCAGTCTCTTGTGTGGCTATGTGTTGTCTGTCTGGGTGTGGTTATGTGTGGGCGGAGTTTGGGTTCCTTGCTTCCCAGTCTGGCACACCTGGCGCTGATCAGCCCACACACCTGCCTGCCATCGTCTAATCACCTCCACTCAACAAAAGCCCTGGTCTCCTCACACGACGCTGCCAGATTGTTTCACAGCTCTCCAAGTGGTAACGCTTCTCGCCAGGTCTCATAGCATTTTGATGATCTTGTTGATCTGCCATTTGTGCTTTTTGCCCCTGGTGTCTTGTTCCTCGACTCAGCCTTGTTTTCCTCTGCCTCCAGTGCCTACCTCCACTCCAGCCGACGATGCCTTTCCCTCATCCCTCGTTTGAATCGGCCTCTCGTCTGCTTTTGGGTCAGCCAGCTTGTTAAAGGGGAACATTATCACCAGACCTATGTAAGCGTCAATATATACCTTGATGTTGCAGAAAAAAGACCATATTTTTTTTTAACCGATTTCCGAACTCTAAATGGGTGAATTTTGGCGAATTAAACGCCTTTCTATTATTCGCTCTTGGAGCGATGACGTGACGTCACACCGGGAAGCAATCCGCCATTTTCTCAAACACATTACAAACACAGAGTCAAATCAGCTCTGTTATTTTCCGTTTTTTCGACTGTTTTCCGTACCTTGGAGACATCATGCCTCGTCGGTGTGTTGTCGGAGGGTGTGACAACACGAACAGGGACGGATTCAAGTTGCACCAGTGGCCCAAAGATGCGAAAGTGGCAAGAAATTGGACGTTTGTTCCGCACACTTTACCGACGAAAGCTATGCTACGACAGAGATGGCAAGAATGTGTGGATATCCTGCGACACTCAAAGCAGATGCATTTCCAACTGGACTGGACAGATCAGCTTTCAGGAAAAGAGAGCGGATGAGGGTATGTCTACAGAATATATTAATTGATGAAAACTGGGCTGTCTGCACTCTCAAAGTGCATGTTGTTGCCAAATGTATTTTCTATGCTGTAAACCTAGTTCATAGTTGTTAGTTTCCTTTAATGCCAAACAAACACATACCAATCGTTGATTAGAAGGCGATCGCCAAATTCGTCCTCGCTTTCTTCCGTGTCGCTGGCTGTCGTGTCGTTTTCGTCGGTTTCGCTTGCATACGGTTCAAACCGATATGGCTCAATAGCTTCAGTTTCTTCTTCAATTTCGTTTTCGCTACCTGCCTCCACACTACAACCATCCGTTTCAATACATGCGTAATCTGTTGAATCGCTTAAGCCGCTGAAATCCGAGTCTGAATCCGAGCTAATGTCGCTATACCTTGCTGTTCTATCCGCCATGTTTGTTTGTATTGGCATCACTGTGTGACGTCACAGGAAAATGGACGGGTGTATATAACGATGGTTAAAATCAGGCACTTTGAAGCTTCTTTTAGGGATATTGCGTGATGGGTAAAATTTTGAAAAAAACTTCGAAAAATAAAATAAGCCACCGGGAACTGATTTTTAATGGTTTTAACCCTTCTGAAATTGTGATAATGTTCCCCTTTAAATCATGACAGTTATGGGGCATTTCTAATATAAAGTAGTGTAAAGTTCTTATGCTATCTGTCAGTAGACTCGCTATGAAAGCGCTAAAAACATACCGGTATAGTGGGATTACATTTTTCTCAAAAATCGACAGTGCGCCTTATAACCCGGTGCGCCTAATGTACGGAATCATTTTGGTTGTGCTTACCGACCTCGAAGCTATTTTATTTGGTACGTGGTGTAATGATAAGTGTGACCAGTAGATGGCAGTCACACATAAGAGATTAGTGTAGACTGCAATATGACTCAAGTAAACAACACCAAAACTTTAAATGTTCCATTGAGAATGTAGAACATTACACACGGCACTCAAAAATTTGACAAAAATGTTTTTAGTACGACTTCGGTAAGCTATGAAGATGCACAGCTTGATGGATTGTCTGCGCATTAATCATACGAGTATTATTATGGTGTGTGTATAAGGACCGCAAAATGGCACCTATTAGTAGACATATTACCTGGCGCTTTGTTTGGCAGTATTAAGCAAAACCAACTTTTCTTACCTTTTGGTACCTGCTGATCTGTATTTGGGATCTGCATAAGTCCTGATAATTTGCACGCATCTGCCGTAGTCGATAAGCTTCTTCTTTTTCTCTACCTTCTTATGGGACATTCATTTTCCGCTGTTGCCATTTCTAATAGAGAGTAGTGTAAAGTTCTTACTTATATCTGTCAGTAAACTCGCCATGAAAGCGCTAAAACATACCGGTGTTGTGAGTTTACATTATTCACCCAAGGAACTTTAGCTATTAGAGAGTTCCGGTCGGACGTTGTTTCACGGAACACATTTCCGGTGGTGTTGTTACACAAGTGAGCCACGGATGAGGAGACGCTGCTCCGTTATTGATTGAAGTAAAGTCTGAATGTCATTAAAACAGTTAGTGCCATCTTTTGACACTTCTTCAACTCCCGTCCTTGCATGCTACACCGCTACAACAAAGATGACGGCGAGAAGACGCTGCCGAAGGTGAGCCACGTAAATAAAACCACCCACAAAACGGTGCATCCTGAAGTGACTGTAAAACATCATCTATGTAACATTTTGACCAAAGAACCACCATTACATGTTGTGTAGACCACGAGGAAGTCTTTTACATTTAGAAAAAAATCATAATAATATGACTCCTTTAATGCGCCTTATAATCCGTATGAAAATAGACCTGAATAGACCCACTCATCAGCCTTTTAATCCGGAGCTCCCTATGGTCCGGAAAATACAGTAGTTAAAGAAATAACCCCATTGCGAAAATAATATCTGTGACACGGGCCTGCACTACAGATTCTGATGGCCCTGTAACATGGCAAAACACAGAAACTGAAATCTTATCGGACAAAAAAAATCCAACACACATATCCGTACAGTAGAAACGGTGAAGCCAGGAGAAACGGTTCAAAATGAAGATAATAAATAGACTGATGGGAATAAACAATTTCATGGAACAGATACTAGAATTTAAATTGTAAACATAGGTCAGTGATTCTTTCAGGCATGGGTCGGCAACCCAAAATGTTGAAAAAGCCATATTGCACCAAAAATATAGAAAAAAAAATCTGTCTGGAACCGCAAATAGTTAAAGTCCTACTGAAACCCACTACTACCGACCACGCAGTCTGATAGTTTATATATCAATGATGAAATCTTAACATTGCAACACATGCCAATATGGCCGGGTTAGCTTACTAAAGTGCAATTTTAAATTCTGCGCGAAATATCCTGCTCAAAACGTCTCGGTATGATGACGCCGGCGCGTGACGTCACGGATTGTATAGGACATTTTGGGACAGCATGGTGGCCAGCTATAAAGTCGTCTGTTTTCGTCGCAAAATTCCACAGTATTCTGGACATCTGTGTTGGTGAATCTTTTGCAATTTGTTCAATGAACAATGGAGACAGCAAAGAAGAAAGCTATATGGTGGGAAGCGGTGTATTGCGGCAGGTGTTGTGCCGTATAACGCACCCCCGCCGTAGAATGCACCCCCTGACTGTTGTGCCGGATAACACAGCCGGTGTTTCATTGTTTACATTCCCGGAAGATGACAGTCAAGCTTTACCATTGGCCTGTGGAGAACTGGGACAACAGAGACTCTTACCAGGAGGACTTTGAGTTGGATACGCAGACGCGGTACCGTGAGTACGCATGCAGCTGCGGCTTCCAAACATTTGATCGCTTGCCCGTACGTGCGTGCCGCTATGTGCATGTCACGTACGTAACTTTGGGGACTTTGGGGAAATATATGTGCTGTATGAACTTTGGGGAGGTGAACGGTACTTTGGGCTGTGGGATTGAGTGTGTTGTGCAGGTGTTTGAGTTGTATTGGCGAGTTATATGGACGGGAGGGGGGAGGTGTTTGTTATGCGGGATTCATTTGTGGCATATTAAATATAAGCCTGGTTGTGTTGTGGCTAATAGAGTATGTATATGTCTTGTGTTTATTTACTGTTTTAGTCATTCCCAGCTGAATATCAGGTCCCACCCGCCTCTCACAGCGTCTTCCCTATCTGAATCGCTCCCACTGCCCTCTAGTCCTTCACTCTCACTTTCCTCATCCACGAATCTTTCATCCTCGCTCAAATTAATGCAGAAATCGTCGCTTTCTCGGTCCGAATCGCTCTCGCTGCTGGTGGCCATGATTGTAAACAATGTGCGGATGTGAGGAGCTCCACAACCTGTGATGTCACACGCTACTCGTCTGCTACTTCCGGTACAGGCAAGGCTTTTTTATCAGCGACCAAAAGTTGCGAACTTTATCGTCGATGTTCTCTACTAAATACTTTCAGCAAAAATATGGCAATATCGCGAAATGAACAAGTATGACACATAGAATGGACCTGCTATCCCCGTTTAAATAAGAAAATCGCATTTCAGTAGGCCTTTAAAAGTCTTATATAAGTGCTATAATGAAGGCAATTAGCTATATTAGCCTTCTATCAAAGGCTGACGGAAATCTTTGTTGACAGAAATGTTGTATTTTAATAACTCCTGGAAATTACTGGCTCAAAATGCCCAAAGGTAAAGATGGTTGGGTCCAAGTTGGCTGTCTTCTTCTAATGGATTTATTACAATCTTCGCAAGCTGGGTAATGTTTGCTGTGGTCTGGAACAACATGGCACACAAACAACTATCAGACATGCCAATATTACATACACAATATTACATACAGATAATGTGTCATAAGACATGCAAATATAAATTAAACACACAGAGTACATAAGTAAAGGAAATTAAATGAGCTCAAATATACCTACAAACGAGGCATATTGATGCAATATGTACATACAGCTAGCCTAAATAACATGTTAGCATCGATTAGCTTGCAGTCATGGATTGACCAAATATGCCTGATACGCACTAAATAAAATCAACAAAGCTCACCTCTGTGCATTCACGCACAGCATAAGACGTTTGGTGGACAAAATGAGACAAAGAAGGAGTGGCATAAAACACGTCTTTCTGTGGCAGCATCGGAGAAAGTTGTACATGTAAACAAACTACGATGAGTTCAAGGATCGCTGAAATTAATAGGACACAACGGTGCTTGCCAAATACTCTCATCAGTGAAGCATGTTTCATATAAACAGTGGGATTTCTAACAATTAGGAAGGTTTGTGTCATGTGTGTCCTCCTACAGAAAATATATATATTTTTAAATGACATGTTTTTCTTCATCTTTTTCCATTTTCACACATCTTTGAAAAAAGTCCAGGGAGCCACTAGGGCGGCGCTAAAGAGAGCCGCGGGTTGCAGACTCAAGCTTTAAATTAGTGTTTTGCTACCACCCTTTACTGCGGGAATACAATAGAAAAAGTTAAGATAGGGTCCGAAAATAAAAATAAAAAGTTTAAAATGAACAATAGCTTACTTTACTGAAAAAAAAAGCAACATATTATGTCTTAAGTGCATCTGCATAAAATATGCTGCCCGCTGCACGAGGAAGTGTCGTAATTCAACACCTGCTTTCCCCCTAAAAGCCGCCATCACAGTGTTTACACCTCAGCCCACACACACGGCTGCGTACTACTATGGAGATTGGGATAATAAAGTGGGTATTATTTATTATACGTGGCGCCAAATCATCGGCAATGGAGGGGGATAAAAACGGGTTGGACTGCAGGGGATAGGTGATTTGATTTTCACTTGATCTTAAACAAAAAACAAAACACAAATGTGGTCATTGCTTCGCAGCAGAGCAAAGTGGAATGCAAATGTTCCTCCTAAAACTTCAAACATATGCAGAAAAGCATGCTAAATAGTCATGACACATGCTGTCAAACATGTGAAACATATTCCCAACAACAAGGTTATGGTGTGTCTTTAGTAAGTGAGCATTTAACATTTTTCTCACCCTAACATTAAAACAAATCAATAAAAAAAATACAATGTCCTTAGGTGTCACAGCAATTAACTGTTATTTTACAGTAAAATACTGTGAAGTGAATTATATTTATATAGCGCTTTTTCTCTAGTGACTCAAAGCGCTTTTACATAGTGAAACCCAATATCTAAGTTACATTTAAACCAGTGTGGGTGGCACTGGGAGCGGGTGGGTAAAGTGTCTTGCCCAAGGACACGACGGCAGTGACTCGGATGACGGAAGCTGGGATCGAACCTGGAACCCTCAAGTTGCTGGCACGGCCACTCTACCAACCGATCTATACTGCCCCTAAAATACTGTAATCATAGTCAAATACTGTATTCATAATACATGAAATCACTGTAAATTCTACCTGACGTGTCTCTTAAGGGGTTCCGCAGTCCACGTTGCAAATTAGGAACAACATTTCTCAACTAGCTATTGCAAGGAATTTAGGGATTTCACCATCTACGGTCCGTAATATCGTCAAAAGGTTCAGAGAATCTGGAGAAATCACTGCACATAAGCGGCAAGGCCGAAAACCAACATTTTTTTTTTTTTTTATATACCGTATTTTTCGGACTATAAATCGCAGGTTTTTTTCATAGTTTGGCCGCGCTCCAGTGACTCCAGACTTTTATATGTTTTTTTCCTTCTTTATTATGCATTTTCGGCAGGTGCGACTTATACTCCGAAAAATACGGTACATAAACACACACACACACACACACACACACACACACACACACACACACACACACACACTGGTTATCATTTGGAATGGGGACCAAGTTTTTGGCCATCCATCCATCTTCTTCCGCTTATCCGAGGTCGGGTCGCGGGGGCAGCAGCCTAAGCAGGGAAGCCCAGACTTCCCTCTCCCCAGCCACTTCGTCCAGCTCCTCCCGGGTGATCCCGAGGCGTTCCCAGGCCAGCCGGGAGACAGTCTTCCCAACGTGTCCTGGGTCTTCCCCGTGGCCTCCTACCGGTCGGACGTGCCCTAAACACCTCCCTAGGGAGGCGTTCGGGTGGCATCCTGACCAGATGCCCGAACCACCTCATCTGGCTCCTCTCCATGTGGAGGAGCAGCGGCTTTACTTTGAGCTCCCCCCGGATGACAGAGCTTCTCACCCTATCTCTAAGTGAGAGCCCCGCCACCCAGCGGAGGAAACTCATTTCGGCCGCTTGTACCCGTGATCTTGTCCTTTCGGTCATAACCCAAAGCTCATGACCATAGGTGAGGATGGGAACGTAGATCGACCGGTAAATTGAGAGCTTTGCCTTCCGGCTCAGCTCCTTCTTCACCACAACGGATCGATACAGCGTCCGCATTACTGAAGACGCCGCACCGATCCGCCTGTCGATCTCACGATTCACTCTTCCCTCACTCGTGAACAAGACTCCGAGGTACTTGAACTCCTCCACTTGGGGCAGTGTCTCCTCCCCAACCCGGAGATGGCACTCCACCCTTTTCCGGGAGAGAACCATGGACTCGGACTTGGAGGTGCTGATTCTCATCCCAGTCGCTTCACACTCGGCTGCGAACCGATCCAGCAAGAGCTGAAGATCCTGGCCAGATGAAGCCATCAGGACCACATCATCTGCAAAAAGCAGAGACCTAATCCTGCAGCCACCAAACCGGATCCCCTCAACGCCTTGACTGCGCCTAGAAATTCTGTCCATAAAAGTTATGAACAGAATCGGTGACAAAAGGCAGCCTTGGCGGAGTCCAACCCTCACTGGAAACGTGTCCGACTTTCTGCCGGCAATGCGGACCAAAATCAATGTGAGGTTTTTAAAATATCCTTAATCTCCAATGTCCTTCATAACTATACATATAACTTCTTAAAAGTCCTTATAGACAACAAATTAGCATTCAATTAGAGCTACTTTGACTATAAACCAGTCCAAATGCCCAAAAAAACAAACATAAAGTGATTCAAAAGCTTTTTTTTTTAGCAAGTCTCATGTTCCTAATTAAATGCACCCGTTGGAAAAGGTTCGCTGCTCATTTTTTGGCTTAACTTGGTCATAAACACATTGTTCTTCTACAAATGATAGTCAATAACCTCTATTTATAAGAAAGATGTGCTTACCTTTTGGTTTAAACAGCTTATTTTCGTATCTCGTCAGCCGACATGTCTTTCGTTCGGGGGGACCAGGTGTAAATTGTAAGTAATCACGGAAGGAACAGCGAGTGCAGTACCAACTACAGCCCTATAAGGGGGCTGCTGTGCAAATGTCTCACACTCAAACTAACCAGTAAACATGTTTTATGGAGGAAAAAAAAGCGGAAAAATCACTTAGGCATCTTCAGAATGGATCTGACTATTATTTAAAAAGGTTTCCCTTTAGGGGACCTGTTTTTTTTGTCCCCATAACGTCAAAGGTCCCCTAAAGCAGTGTTTTTCAACCTTTTTTCAGCCAAGGCACATTTTTTGCGTTGAAAAAATGCGGAGGCACACCACCAGCGGGAATCATTAAAAAACAAAAAACAGTGGACAGTAAAAAGTCGTTGTCGCAATTGTTGGATATGACTTTAAAGCATAACCAAGCATGCATCACTATAGCTCTTGTCTCAAAGTAGGTGTACTGTCACAACCTGTCACATCACACCCTGACTTATTTTGAGGGTTTTGCTGTTTTCCTGTGTGTAGTGTTTTAGTTCTTGTCTTGCGCTCCTATTTTGGTGGCTTTTTCTCCTTTTTTTTTTGGTATTTTCCTGTAGCATTTTCATGTCTTCCTTTAAGCGATATTTCCCGCATCTACTTTGTTTTAGCAATCAAGAATATTACAGTTGTTTG
This sequence comes from Nerophis lumbriciformis, assembly GCF_033978685.3. Classification (NCBI taxonomy): domain Eukaryota; kingdom Metazoa; phylum Chordata; class Actinopteri; order Syngnathiformes; family Syngnathidae; genus Nerophis; species Nerophis lumbriciformis. Next base: position 13,066,607 of record NC_084573.2, on the reverse strand, counting down.
TATCCGTCTTTGTGAGGACATTGTTGATTGTCATGTCATGTTCGGATGTACATTGCCTTTGCTCCACAGTAAGTCTTTGCTGTCGTCCAGCATTCTGTTTTTGTTTACTTTGTAGCCAGTTCAGTGCATAGCCTTCCCTACGCTTTAATGCCTTTTCTTAGGGGTACTCACCTTTTGTTTATATAGACAGCACAGACACCCAACAACAACACATCATTTGCAGACTATAATTACCGGTACTGGTTTGCAAAAAAGATTTTTAACCCAAATAGGTGAAATTAGATAATCTCCCACGGCACACCAGACTGTATCTCACGGCACACTAGTGTGCCACGGCACAGTGGTTGAAAAACACTGCCCTAAAGTGACTTTGTAAACAGAGCGACGTCCCCAATAAGTAAGCATTTCCAGAACACACACACACACACACATACACACACACACACTAACAAATCCATACACAGGCCGGTGGGACAGCGATCAAGCCCCGGCACCCACTGCCCACTGAGAACCAGCCGATCAACTCCCCCAAGCCCCACAGGTCCGGCCGCGCACCCCGCCACCCAGGGACAACACCCGAAAGAACCGATTCCATGGACTCAAATCCCTTTTTTGAGAACCGGTTCTCGTTATCGAGGCCACTATAGTAAAGAAAAAGAGTTGGTTCTTTATTCGAATCCCTGGGAACGAATCCCTTCCCACAGGAAATGCCCTGTGGGAAGGCAATGTTATGCCCATTTAATTGTAGACTCTTACTGACACCTTGTGGCGATATGAAAATACTACGCGTCGTTAGTTTGGGCACTTCCAGGTTGGCGACGTCTGTTCAGTTCATGAGACAATTGAGAAGTAGACAAGTTGTGTTAGCTGTTACAAGCCTTGGAAAAGATAAGTCTGTAAGTAAACTGTTTAACTTGTTTATGTAACTCAATATTAAGGTGGAAAGTGGTTAAATTTGATACTAAGATGTTTATTGAAAAATGATTTTTGTGCACTGTTTCAATGGATGTTTTGAGGATTTAAAAGGGCTGCCATTCGTATATTTCCACTATCGAAATAGTTTCAACACTCAGCAGTGTTTGTTTGATGATAGTACTGTATATTTGTGTGAAGCGAATATTTACATATTGTATATTAAATTTCAGTATGTTAATTGAATCACATAGCTTATACATTTGTCATTGTGTGTATTTCAGTTTAAAAAATAAATAAATAACAGTCCAGTGCAAGACAAAAGTAAAGATAGGAAAAGACAAAGCAAGATCAACAACAATAAAGAGCCTAAATGGATTAATCTGCTTTGGAACTTTATTAGACGTCTTGGATTGTTTGTTAGCTGTCTGCCTGTGTGTGTAGTTAGTATGTTCCAATAGCAGCAGAAGTGCACTTTTTGGAGAGCTGTATTATTTTCAGTTTTGTGTCCACGGGACTGATTTTATTTAACACTATATTATTATTTATACACCTATAGTGATCACAGAGACAGGTTGTTTTTGTGTTACTGTATATATTTGTTTTTCTGAAAAATCCCACTTAATATACTTTGGGTAACAACAGTCAATAATTTTTTTTTTTTTTTTTTTTAGGGGGGTAACAATATTTATTTATTTATTTTATTTTTTTCTTATTAAATAAAAGTGAGCTTTTGTTAAACCAAATATTATGTTTTTTTCCATATACAACAACCTATCTGGATTCGATAAGAGAATCGATAAGGAATCGGTTTGATAAGAGGATTCGATAATGGGCTCGAACTCGATAATTTCTTATCAAACATCATCCCTACAGACCCCTCAGCGCAAGGCCGGGCCACGGGGGCACGGACCCCAACCAACAGGAAGTGAAACCCGCGTGTCGCCACACAAAAATAAATAAAACCAACATTGAATGCCTGTGACCTTCGATACCTCAGGGGGTACTGCACCAAAAACCGACATCCGTGTATGTAAAGGATATCACCACAGGAACACTTCAGAAAATCACTGTCAGTAACTACAATTGGTCGCTACATCCATAAGTGCAAGTTAAAACTCTCCTATGCAAAGCGAAAGCCATTTATCAACAACACCCAGAAACGCCGCCGGCCTCGTTGGGCCCGAGCTCATCTAAAATGGACTGATGCAAAGTGGAAAAGTGTTCTGTGGTCTGACGAGTCCACATTTCAAATTGTTTTTGGAAACTGGGGACGTCGTGTCCTCCGGACCAAAGAGGAAAAGAACCATCCGGATTGTTATAGGTCGCAAAGCCAGCATCTGTGATGGTATGGGGGTGCATTAATTAATTATGTAATTACCGGACTACAATACTCTTCATTCAATGACTGTAAATAATGTAAAAACAAGAGTATAAAGAAGTCATACTGTTCCATTACTTTTGTTCAAACTGCTTCCTATACTGTATATACTGTATACACTGTATATACTATTTGATATTGCACTGGTACTGTATTTGACTACTGTACTTCTACTTGTACTGATCCTTCTACCATAACTACTGTGACTTATTGTGCAACTTATTGTCTTGTAATTAATGTACATCAGAGCTATTCAAATTTGTGTGATTTTTTTTGTATTTAGTGTATTAAATTCTGCAACTAGTGTTTGGATCCCATTGTACGCAATATCTGAAGAGCATGGAAAAAAGCATTTCACTGTGGTGTACTCTGCATGTGACGAATAAAACCTTGAACCTATTAGTGCCCAAGACATGGGTAACTTACACATTTGTGAAGGCACCATTAATGCTGAAAGGTACATACAGGTTTTGGAGCAACATATGTTAACATCCAAGCAACGTTATCATGGACGCCCCTGCTTATTTCAGCAAGATAATGCCAAGCCACGTGTTACAACAGCGTGGATTCGTCGTAAAAGAGTGCGGGTACTAGACTGGCCTGCCTGTAGTCCGGACCTGTCTCCCATTGAAAATATGTGGTGCATTATGAAGCCTAAAATACCACAACGGAGACCCCCGGACTGTTGAACAACTTAAGCTGTCCATCAAGCAAGAATGGGAAATAATTCCAAATGAAAAGCTTCAAAAAATTGGTCTCCTCAGTTCCCAAACGTTTACTGAGTGTTGTTAAAAGGAAAGGCCACACTGCAAAAAGTCAGTGTTCAAAAACAATAAGAAAAAAAAAAAAAAAAAATTACGGGTATTTTATTTGAACTAAGCAAACTTATCTGCCAATAGAACAAGAAGATTTGGCTTGTCAAGACTTTCCAAAACAAGTAAAATTAGCTAACCTCAATGAACCCAAAAATACCTTAAAATACGTATATTCTCACTAATAACAACTGTGCTACTTAGGGATGTCCCGATCCGATATTTGGATCGGATCGGCTGCCGATATTTGCCAAAAATTGCGTATCGGCAAGGCATGGGAAAATAGCCGATCCAGATCCAGTTTAAAAAAAAAACTCCGGTCCGTGTTTTCCAACGCACCGATTTAAATAATACATTCCACTTTTCTGCTGCTCCGTAATTTCCGTTCCGCATTTTCCAGCACACCTTCAACACATCCACAATTCTCACGCAGTTGCTTTTAGCTGCTGGCATTACACGACAGGCTCTTCTCACTCTTTCCTGTGTCTCCCTCTCACAGACAGCAAGCGCACCTTCTTACACACGTCACATACTGTCACGTCATACGTCACATACTGTCACGTCATACGTCACATACTGTCACGTCATACGTCACATACCGTCACGTCATACGTCACATACCGTCACGTCATACGTCACATACGTATACGCCCTCTCCCAGCAGAGAGGTAGCGGCATGGCTAACGTTAGCTGTGATGCTAGCGCAGCCGCTAAGGTGCGCGCCTGCTCAAACGTCCTCTCCGCACGGCAAATCTATGCCACGCACAAAATCAAATAAAAAAATAAGCGCATAACAATTTTCGACACACGGACACGACAGAGACAACAGTTTTCGTCATCATTGTTCAAATATTGTGACGTCTGTCGAGACGCTCATCTCCATTCGGTGCCACACGTCCAGACTCCACACCATCAAAATGCAGAGGCAAAAATCAACACCGTATGAAAAAAATTAGTGATTTTTTTAGTTGTGATTTCCTTCTCTGCATGAATGTTTAAAAGTAGCATATATTAATGCAGTATGAAGAAGAATGTTTTAATGTAGACATGCAAGCCTTGAAAGAACATTTTGAAAATCAAGACTACATTTCCTGCAAATGGGTGCATTTCTACCCTATATTTTAACTTTAGATTTATTCTCATATCAAACTCTTTTGGCTGTCTTTTTGACACTTACATCAGGCGCCCCCCTCCACACACTGGATTATAAATAATGTAAATAATTCAATGTGATTATCTTGTGTGATGACTGTATTATGATGATAGTATATATCTGATAGTATATATCTGTATCATGAATCAATTTAAGTGGACCCCGACTTAAACAAGTTGAAAAACGTATTGGGGTGTTACCATTTAGTGGTCAATTGTACGGAATATGTACTTCACTGTGCAACCTACTAATAAAAGTCTCAATCAATCAATCAAAACACATAGAATCATCATACTGCTGTGATTATATGCATCAAGTGTTCATTCAAGGCTAAGGCAAAATATCGAGATATATATCGTGTATCGCAATATGGCCTTAAAATATCGCAATATTAAAAAAAGACCATATCGCCCAGCCCTTGTTTCAATGATGCCATTTCTGTTTGTCATGTATAATTTTGTCTATTTTGTGTTTATCCTTGAATAAACAGGTCAGTTTCTTATTACCAACCATTGTGTATTATTCAAACTCCCCTAATTCAGCTGGCTAGTTGTTATCAAGAGTACTAAAACCCTTTTCAACATGATTCTGACAACTAAGTAGGCTAAATAACTTTAAACTTTAATACATGCTCGGATAGGCCAGTATCGGTATCGGTATCGGATCGGAAATGCAAAAACAATATCGGTATCGGATCGGAAGTGCAAAAACCTGGATCGGGACATCCCTAGTGCTACTATATGAGTACGTATTTTCTATTGTTTCATTGAAAATAAAACATCACAATTGTGTCAAAGTCATGATTTTTTTTTTTTTTTTTTACATGCTTGAAATAAGAAATGATTTCTTTAAAAAAGTAGTTTTATACTTGTGAGTGTTGATGACACAGCTTTGCAACAGTTGATATTCTAGTTTCAAGCATGTTTTACTCAATATAGGTCATCAAATCTCAGCAACAAGCTGTAATATCTTACTGAGATCATTTAGGACCAAAACCCTTAAAACAAGTAAAACACTCTGCTTAGTGAGAAGAATTATCTTATCAGACAGAAAATAAGCAAATATCACCCTTATTTGAGATATTTCATCTTACTTAGATTTCAGTTTGTGCATGTAACACAGTGGTAAAAATGCCCCTGTGCCAACTTGTTTTCAATGTGTTGCTGCCATTAAATTCTAAGTTAATGATTTTATTTTATTTTTTTAATTAAGTTTCTCAGTTCCAACATTAAATATCTTGTCTTTGCAGTCAACTCTGAATGAACTATCAGAGAGACGACCACGAATGTCGACCACATTTTGACATCCTGGGACTAACAGACATTTAATGCGTACAATTTAGTCTGGACCATTGAACTCATCACTCGTCTAAACAGGTCTAACTCACCTCGTTATGTTATTGGTAGTGATGGGTCCGGCAACACCGGTGCATCGGCGCATGCGTCGAGCTCATAGAGCAAAACCCTGTGTCGGTGCGCGTACCGCTTTTAGAAAGTCACGTGACCGATCATGAGCTGTTTGGGTCACGTGACCGATACACGAACTGTGTCGCACTGATGCCTGCGCGCCAAACTGTGTTTTTATAAGGAAACGCATCTGTCAACGAGATGCTGCTGCCAACAGAATCGTCACACTTCTGTCGTTGGTCATTTCTAATTTATCGTCGTCGGAGATCATGGAACAGCCTGAGGTAAAAAGAAAGATTTCCGCCGTGTGGGAATATTTTGATCATATATCGTAAAAAAATGTATTTGTGTTATTTTCCTTGTCGTTTCATCCTCTTCTCTCAAAGTTTCCACTTGATCTATTAGAATTCAAAATCTCTTCAAAATGATTCTTAGTTTACTATTCATATTTTCTGCAGGTTAAATGTCTCATTTGTACGACAGAATTGTCGTACATTAACAAATCCACCTCCTCAATGCTGTCAGCCGGAGAAATAATAACTAAGAAGAGAAATCGTCTAAAATTTAATACGTTGGAAAAACAGTTTTTTTTAAATAAAAATATGTAAAAAAAACAACAAAAAACATTCCCAGTCCACAAGCATCCTCATTCACAACACGTTATCTTAGATTTCCATGTTATGATACATGTTCACATTATTTATTGACTGTATCTAAAAAAGATAAAAATCTATTTTTATTTAAATGAAAATATGAAATAATTAGGGATGTCCGATAATGGCCTTTTGCCAATATTCCGATATTGCCCAACTCTTTAATTACCGATACCGATATCAACCGATACCGATATCAACCGATATATACAGTCGTGGAATTAACACATTATTTTGCCTAATTTGGACAACCAGGTATGGTGAAGATGAGGTACTTTTTAAAAAAAATTAATAAAATACAATAAGTTAAATAAATTAAAAACATTTTCTTGAATAAAAAAAGAGTTAAACAATATAAAAACAGTTACATAGAAACTAGTAATTAATGAAAATGAGCAAAATTAACTGTAAAAGGTTAGTACTATTAGTGGACCAGCAGCACGCACAATCATGTGTGCTTACGGACTGTATTGATATATAATGTAGGAACCAGAATATTAATAACAGAAAGAAACAACCCTTTTGTGTGAATGAGTGTAAATGGGGGAGGGAGGTTTTTTGGGTTGGTGCACTAATTGTAAGTGTATCTTGTGTTTTTTATGTTGATTTAAAAAAACAAAAACAAAAAAACAAAAAAAAACAAAAAAAAAAACGATACCGATAATTTAAAAAAACAATACCGATAATTTCCTATATTACATTTTAATGCATTTATCTCTAGAAATAATCCTAAATGAAATACAATGACTTAGTTTATATTATTGTATATACTAGGTCATAAAATCAGTGTCAGTTGAGTCGGTCCATAGGTTGCCTGTAGGGATTTTTAATGTCCAGCAGATGTCAGTATTTAGTGACACAGTATCGACACAGTATCAATACAGTTTTGCAATGTGTCGAAACGCTTCATGACGCCTCATCAACCCATCACTAGTTATTGGTTTGCTAGCATTTAAAGGAGTACTGGTTTCATTTAGTATCAGATAAATGTAATCATTTAACTGTTGTAAGGTACTTACATGTACATGTGGTGGCAGCTCATCTTCAGAAATGTTTGGGGGCGGAGCCGGCAGGTATTTCCTGCTTTTATGAGCTTGATGATGTCATCACAGGCAATATCGGATCATACCAACTCACAGGGGGTAGTTTGTTTCCTATTTAGAGTCCTCTTAGGTTTGGTTCAGGGAGGTATGAAGGTTAGATAGCAATACTATCTTTGGGTTTCTTTATTTTAAACACCATGATGACACGCTTTTGCAGGCTAACTGTTTGACGTGTAGAAATGTGAGCTTATGTTGATTTGAGTGAGTAGATTATTTGCTTTGTACTTTTGATTGTTTAAGTAACTAATTCGATTTGTTGTTCGGTTTTACACGTGTTTAAGACATGCTCTGTTGCGTCGACCAGCTCTTCCTCCCAGGGAATCTAAGTTACTGGTCAATCCCAAGTTCTTTCCATGACATATATGCTGAGTAAGAAGGACCATCAAGACAGAATAGGAATATTATCAAGTTTTACTGACATTTCAGGAGATCAGCCCACACCAATACATTCATATCGGCTACTCGAGTTGATCTGACATTCAAAGGGAAAAAAAACTACTCTTTAAAGAAGAAAGCACCCCCCCCCCTGTATTTTCCGGACTATAAACCGCTTCTGTTCTCATATGCTTTGACCCCTGCGGCTTATAAAACGGTGCGGCTCATTTATGGATTTTTCTTCGTTAATGGCCATAATGTTTTGTATTCAACAAGTAGTTTTCATAAAACACCTACAAAGACACTGAAAAGGTGTTGTATTGTTTGTGCTAAGTAGGGTTGTACGGTATACCGGTGCTAGTATAGTATACTAATGAATCATATTCGGTACTGTACCTACTCTAAAAAGTACCGGTCCCCCCTCTCCCTCCCTTTTTTTTAACGGGCATGACGAGGCGTTGTCGTCACGTCGTGACATTGCTGGTTTTACAAGCAGAGGAGCATGTTCGGCAGCGCACAATCACGGAGTACTTACAAGCAGACAGTGTGTAGACAGAAAAGGGGGAATGGACGCATTTTGGCTTAAAAACTAACGATAAAGGTGAAGCTATAACACTGAAACGCCCTCAGGAAGAGGTGCTTTAAGACATGGCTAGCTAGCTAGCGGCTAACGTCCATCCACAGTGTTGTAGCTACTTCTAAATCACTAATCCTCGCCTCCATAAGAAATAAAGTGAGTTTCTTACAAGTATCATCCCTGCAGGACGAGGAATAGCTAAACATGCTTCACTACACACCGTAGCTCACCGGCGTCACAATGTAAACAAACGCCTTTGTTTGCTTACTTACTAATAAAACACAAGTTGTCTCGTACGTTCACAATTTTATTTAAGGACGAACTTGCAGTAAGAAACTTATGTTTGATGTACCGTAAGATTTTTTGTTAAAATAAAGCCAATAATGCTTCTTTTTTTTTGTGGTCTTCTTTATTTAGGAAAGTATCGAAAAGTATCGAAATACAATTTGGTACCGGTACCAAAATATTAGTATCGCAACAACCCTAGTGCTAAGGCGCCATCTTTTGGGCGAGTTTGTGTTATGGTTACTGAGGGGAGATGACGGCAACAGACACCAGGGGGCTATGTAGCTCTATAGATTTATTATATATATTCACCATATATATAATAATCAAACAATAGTAATATATACTAACTAAGGAAATGGAGAGTGTGTGTGTGGTGTGTGTGTGTGCAGTTAGCTGAAATGTGTGTTACCAAGTGTTGAACGAGAGACGAGGAAGTCCAGGGGAGAGAGAAGTCAACAGGTCCGAGTCCAAAGCGGGGGAAGTCAAGGATCGAGGGAGGCAGTCAGATTCCAGAGGGAGATCCGGGGAAAAGTGAGACGCACAGCTTACTTTCCAGGCGACAGAGAGTACTGCGGGGACGACACAAGAAAACACACACTTAAAACACAGAGGGGCAAAACACAGAAAGAGCAGGATTGCATTAAGCAGGACGTGGCTTACTGTACGCGAACAGAAAGTTATATTCCGGCGTGGCATGGCAGCTTGTGCAGGCTTAAGAAGGCAGCTCGATCATTACAGGCAGGTGCGCTGATTGCCGGTGAATGATTGCAGATGGCGGCTGTTTTTGTCATAAAAAAATACAATCGTGTGCTTACGGACTGTATCCCTGCAGACTGCATTGATCTATGTTGAAATATAATGTAGGAACCAGAAATATAAACTTTTTTTTTTTAAATTAATAAAAAAAAGTATATATTTCTTATGCGGCCTGGTACCAATCGATCCACGGACCGGTACCGGGCCGTGGCCCGGTGGTTGGGGACCACTGTTTTATAATGTCCACAAAGTTCAATGAGCACGATTCGTGTCATGTGCGACTGCGTATTGACTTTTTTTGTTGGTTTATAGTTCATTTACACCAGGAATGGGTGAATGGGGTCATATAAGTTGATGCTGTGCTGAAGTCTAACCTACTCAGTGGCCTAGTGGTTCGAGTGTCCGCCTTGAGATCGGTAGGTCGTGAGTTCAAACCCCGGCCGAGTCATACCAAAGACTATAAAACCTCCCTGCATGGCACTCAGCATCAAGGGTTGGGATTGGGGGTTAAATCACTAAAAACGATTCCCGGGCGGGGCCACCACTGCTGCTCACTGCTCCCCTCACCTCCCAGGGGGTGATCAAGGGTGACGGGTCAAATGCAGAGAATAATTTCACCACACCTAGTGTGTGTGTGTGGCGATCATTGGTACTTTTTTTTTAAACGATACAATACCGTACTGTTCCAACCTAAAAATACAAATGTTACCATATGAAAATAAGGGAAACATTTTTTTTTTATAAAATTAAAGAAAATACAAAATTATTATAAAAACTAAAGAAATGAGTCTGTTACAAAAAAATTAATGAATAAATACAAATATTTTAATGAGTGCGCTGAAGTTTTTTGATTAAGTTCCCCTACTTTTTACGTACCATCCATCCATCCATTTTTTACCGCTTGCCCCTTTTGGGGTCACGGATTTGCCTATGCATTTTATTATTAAATATCTAAAAACATTTTTATATTTCACAGTAAAAAATTCTGGTCACCATTTTTTTAAATATAAAATCTACACATTTTTTAAACATTATATTACAGTAGATGTGGGGAAAATGTACCCACTGTTTATTTACCATTTTAAAATTAAAAGTTAAAGTTAAAGTACCAATGATTGTGACACACACACGAGGTGTGGCGAAATTATTCTCTGCATTTGACCCATCACCCTTGATCACCCCCTAAGAGGTGAGGGGAGCAGTGAGCAGCAGCGGTGGCCGCGCCCGGGGAATCATTTTTGGTGATTTAACCCCCAATTCCATTTGTTCTTTCCATTTTGACAAAAAAAAATGTACATGCACTGCATGAAATTGCATACTTTTTAAGTGTTAATATTATGCAACATTACAACAAATAATATATTACCATAGTTTCCACACGTTTGTATTTGTTAAAATAAAAATAAATAATTGTATTATCTGCTTGACTTATGGTTTCAAAGGAAGTTATCCATCTAATTGTACACTGTAAAAAGGACAATAGGTATTACGTTAAAATTACGATGTTTTTACAACATATTCAATTGAAAACTGTAAAGTTAATAAAACTCTGCCACTGTTTTTACTGTAAAATCTACGGTTGTTGTTACTGTAAATGGAAAAATGGTACCGCAGTTATTTTACGGTAAAATACTGGCAGCTTAGTTGCTTAGAATCTTACTGTAAAATTGAAGGTAGTTTGTTCAACATATTCCTGTAAATAGAAAAACAGTACAACTGTTATTTCTTAATTCTGGCAACCGAGCTGCCAGTTTTTTTTAACCGTAAAATAACTGTGGTACCATTTTTCCGTTTACAGCAACAACAACTGTAGATTTTACAGTAAAACAATGACATTTTATAGTAAAAACAGTGGAGTTTTTTTCCAATTTACAGTTTTCAATTGAATATGTCATTTTAACGTAATATTTAGTGTCCTTTTTACAGTGTACAATTTGATGGATAACTTCCTTTGAAACCATAAGTCAAGCAGATGTTGACGTAAATATTTTTATTTCAACAAATGCAAATGTGTGGAAACTATGGTAATATATTATTTGTTGCAATATTGCATAATATTAACACTTAAAAAGTATGCAATTGCATGCAGTGCATGTACATATTTTTTTTGGTCAAAATGGAAAGAACAAATGGAATTGGGGGTTAAATCACCAAAAATGATTCCCCGGGCGCGGCCACCACTGCTGCTCACTGCTCCCCTCACCTCCCAGGGGGTGATCAAGGGTGATGGGTCAAATGCAGAGAATAATTTGGCCACAGCTAGTGTGTGTGTGACAATCATTGGTACTTTAACTTTTAACTATAAAATGGTAAAAAAAAAACAGTGGGTACATTTTTGCAGTGCATGTATATATTCTTTTTTGTCAAAATGGAAAGAACAAATATATTTAGTACGAAAAGATAAAGTACTTCATTAATGCATATTTTCCTAGGCGTTCGCGGGCCATATAAAATAATGTGACGGGCTCGAAACAGCCCCCGGGCCTTGAGTTTGACACCTGTGTTCTAGAATATATAACTTTTTGCTCATTGTGATACATTCTTTAGACTCAAATTACAAACACAACATTGTGCATATTGTTTTCATTTTTACAGCTGTCACTTTGATGTCTTTGGCCTGTGTTCCATCCCTGCAAGCCACTCGTTGGATTTTGTTTAGTCTTACAGTAAAGGCCATAAGTTTGGATACACCTTCTCATTTAAATGTGTTTTCTTTATTTTCATGACTATTTACATTGTAGATTGTCACTGAAGGCATCACAACTATGAATGAACACATGTGGAGTTATGTACTTAACAAAAAAAGGTGAAATAACTAAAAAACCTGTTTTATGTTCTAGTTACTTCAAAATAGCCACCATCTGATTACTGCTTTGCACACTCTTGGCATTCTCTCCATGAGCTTCAAGAGGTAGTCACCTGAAATGGTTTTCACTTCACAGGTGTCGTAGTTTTGATGCCTTCAGTGACAATCTACAATGTAAAAAGTCATGAAAATAAAGAAAACACATTGAAATGAGAAGGTGTGTCCAAACTTTTAGCTTGTACTGTACACGCTCATGCCGATGATTATTGCAACAACAAAGTTACCAAGTGTCTACGCATAGAAACAAAGGTCATAATAAAACACAGGATTTAGGTCGTCATAGACAGAAATGTTCATGTTCAAAATGGATCATTACCTGCAATGTCTCCTACCCCAGTGTTTGACAACCTTTTATGAGCCAAGGCACATTTTTTTCATTTAAAAAAATCCACACTGCAAAAAGTCAGTGTTCAAAAACAAGGGGAAAAAATACAAAAATTAGGGGTATTTCACTTGAACTAAGCAAAATTATCTGCCGATAGAACAAGAAAATTCAGCTTGTCAAGACTTTCCAAAACAAGTAAAATTAGCTAACCTCAATGAACCCAAAAATACCTTAAAATAAGTATATTCTCACTAATAACAAGTGCACTTTTCTTGGTAGAAAAAACAAATATAAGACCTTTTTTCTCAATATGTTCAAAAATATTCTTATATTGAGTAAATGCTAGTGCCATTTTCAGACATAATGATATGCGCTCGGCATTAAATTTCTTGAAACCAGCAAACTTGTACTAAAAACTAGTTTATTTTTCTTAACGGAAAGGCAACAAGGCTTGTTACTCTCGGGGTCTCCTAACCGCTCAGGCAAATCATATTGTCTAAAAAGGCATTTTTCCATCAATAACATGACATCATCGCACCAAGGGCGTGCTCTTTCAGTCAATTAGTGCGCAATATATATATATATATATATATATATATATATATATATATTTTTTTTTTTTTTTTTTTTTTTTTTTTTTATTGTAATATTGAAGAATTTATCTGAATGTGCATGAACTATTTCTGTTCAAAATTGTTTGAAATGTCACATGTTAAATGTTTAAATATTAACTGTCAGTTTACTGTACTGTGCCAACTGTATTACTATATGAGTACGTATTTTCTCTTGTTTCATTGAAAATAAAACAGCAAAGTCCATTTGGCTGTCATCTGTTTTAATATGAGACACAATTGTGTCAAAGTCATGATTTTTTTTTTTTCATGCTTGAAGTAAGAAATGATTACTTTAAAAAAAGTAGTTTTATACTTGTGAGTGTTGATGACACAGATTTGCAACAGTTGATATTCTAGTTTCAAGCATGTTTTACTCAACATAGGTCATCAAATCTCAGCTACAAGCTGTAATATCTTACTGAGATCATTTAGGACCAAAACACTTAAAACAAGTAAAACACTCCAACATAAAATCTGCTTAGTGAGAAGAATGATCTTATCAGACAGAAAATAAGCAAATATCAACCTTATTTGGGATATTTCATCTTACTTAGATTTCAGTTTTTGCAGTGCGGAGGCACACCACAAGTAGAAAACATAAAAAAATTAAACTCAGTAGCCGATATTAACAATAAAAAGTTGTTCTCGCAATTGTTGGATATGACTTTAACCTCACTATAGCTCTTGTCTCAAAGTAGGTGTCCTGTCACCACCTGTCACATCACACCATGACTTATTTCGGGTTTTTTGGTGTTTTCTTGTGTGTATTTTAGTGGTTTTTTTCCTTGGTATTTTCCTGTTGCAGTTTGATATCTTCCTTGAGCGCTATTCTCCGCACCTGCTTTGTTTTTGCAATCGAGACCATCTAAGTTGTGCGGACGCTATCCTTCTTTGTGGGGACGTTGTTGATTGTCATGTCATGTGCGGATGTACTTTGTGGACGCCGTCTGCTCCACACACTGTAAGTCTTTGCTGTCGTCCAGAATTATGTGTTTTGTTTACTTTGTAGCCAGTTCAGTTTTAGTTTTGTTCTGCATAGCCATCCCTAAGCTTCAAAGCATTTTCTTAGCGGCACTCACCTTTTGTTAATTTTTGGTTTAAGCATTAGATACCTTTTTACCTGCACCCTGCCTCCCGCTGCCGTCTGCATATTGTGATCATGACACGACGTGTTCCCGACATCTACAAAGCAATAGCTACCTGCTGCCACCTACTGATATGGAAGAGTATTACACGGTTACTCTGCCGAGCTCTAGACAGCGCAGACACTCAAGAACGGATTATAATTACTTGTGTGCAAAAAATATTTTTAACCCAATTAGGTGAAATGACATAATCTCCCACGGCACACCAGACTGTATCTCACGGTACACTAGTGTGAAAAACACTGTCCTACCCATCACTGAACTTCAAACACACGGGACTCATTCTTTCTGCTAAAATATGGAGACAAACGCTGTAACCCAGCGGTCGGGAACCTTTTTGGCTGAGAGAGCCATGAAACCCAAATATTTTAAAATGTATTTCCATGAGAGCCATATAATATTTTTTAACACTGAATGTAACTACCGTATTTTTCGGAGTATAAGTCGCACCGGAGTATAAGTCGCACCTGCCGAAAATTCATAATGAAAAAGGAAAAAAACATATATAAGTAGCACCCGGCCAAACTATGAAAAAAACTGCGACTTATAGTCCGAAAAATATGGTAAATGCGTGCATTTTTTTAGTAAGACCAACATTTTTAGAGTATAATAGGTCTCTTATTAATTTTAATAACATTGTTATTCTGTAGCTAACCAATAATAAATAAAATACTTCTTACCATGAATGCGACTTCTTGAACAGGTGCGGTAGAAAACGAATGGATGGATATAAATGCATGAGAATGTTTTATATTTATATTTTGACACTGATTACCAGCGTAATTAGGTAGGTAGGTAGGTAGGTCTTTATTGTTATTAAACGTTGTTTTCAGCACAAACCCGTGCTTGATTAGACAAAAAAACAGTGTACAGGGTTACAGAACAGCTCCGGAGCAAAGCACATGTATACGTATTACAACATACAACTCGAGACTTGCAACAGAGGGGGGGAGTGGGGGCTACGGTGGTGGGCTGCAGCTCTTCGGGCACTGCCCAGCCGTCCATCGCCCCTAAGGGATTCGCGTCAAGGGCGTTGGATGAATTATTCACTACTTATCGTGTTAAGCAATGTCAGCTAAGATTTACCTGAGAGCCAGATGCAGTCATCAAAAGAGCCACATCTGGCTCGAGAGCCATAGGTTCCCTAACCCTGCTGTAACCAGTTTTAAATAACTTGCTTAATCTTCCAACTGATCTGATCCTTGACTGCTCAACAAAAGAACGCGGGTAGATTCCAACGCCACGTTCGGTGCCGTTGTTTTGCCGTCTTGTTTTTAGAATTTTCAGAATCTGTGTCCCCTGTCCAACAATGGTTATCCAACATATTTACCAATTTATCAACCCTCGGATCCGTGCAACATGTTATCAGTGAAGAAAAGGGTCGGCTGATTAAAGAGGGTGGAAAATGATCACAGAGGAGAGAACTTCTTCGGCCCTCTCGGCGTGCGCTGAGAGGCGATCGATAGCTCTGTAATGAGCCTGGTATTAGCCGGGGTGATGAGGGACCGAGGGAGTGGTTGGGGAGGCGAGAGGGGGGGCTTGCAGGGTCAGGGCCTGGCCGCTGATTCCCGACAGCAAACAACGACACCTGAGAAGGCCTATTAAAGCCAGATGACCCTCTACTCGCCCAATGACAAAGTCACATATCTTTTATTCCATTTATCATTTCTCTGAATCAATAGCAGCATGCACATTTTCTGCGGGGCTTCACTCAAACGCTCCCCCAAAGAGGGCGGAGTGCGGGGCAGAATCAACTCTAATCCCGACAAAGAAAAGGACCGCACTCGACATCGCCTCTCTCTTTTGATACAGATTGGCCGACAATGGCGACTGCCACTCTCTTAAATCCACTCGGCAATTTGTATGAGAATGACAGAGACACGGGGATTGCCTTGGGTTGGTTGCGCGGGAAGTGGGGGGGGGGGGGGGGATCACCATCAGGTGCACTCAAAAGCAATCTGTTGCCTCGTCAATGGGCTCATTCTGCTCGAGTGCCATGTGCGCGACAAAGTCAGCCACCAGTCGTAGGGTGGGGAGACTGGGGGGGATTGGCGTCGGGTTTGCCGAGAGAAGGCGACGCCCGGCTCCTTTCTTTGGAGGGATCAAAGTCGGGGGTTATAAGGATGGGCCCCCATCCCTTTGTGCTCGGGTGTCTCCCGAAACATACGCATCCTCTTGTTGGCGAGAGGCTGTAGAGGTGGTCTTTGGCATTTGGAACAGATGGTGCAGAGGAGCGCCACCAGGAGACCCCTTTAGGAAAGCTAACATCTGCATGTCTGCTTAAGTGAGGGCTTATAGTCCGTGGAACAGAACACACACTTTGACAAAATGGCTCTTTTAAGGCTTCGCGGATCTAATAAACAATCATAATGTTACCTTTGAGCTCTTGGTAACACTTTAGTATGGGGAACACATTCACCATTACTTAGTTGCTTATTAAAGTAACAGAGACTTAATTCTATTTGGACACTAGGGGAACATCATCATCGGCGGTCTGTGGTTGCCAGTGTTCTGTACTACATCGTAGTCTGGGGGGAAGTACATCTAAGAAGGACAGCTCCAGACTGGAGAAACTGATCAGGCAGGCTGGTTCTACAATCGGAATAAAACTGGACTAACTGGTGACAGTGGCAGAGAAGAGGACTGTGGAAAAACTAGTGAGCATCCTGGATGATGCCAGTCACCCTCTGCATACCAGTAGCCAGAGGAGCCTGTTCAGTGCTAGACTGCTTCATCCCAAGTGCAGGACTAATAGACTCAAAAACTCCTTTGTCCCACACACTATTAGACTGTACAACTCCTCTCTGGCCCACCCCCGTCCGTGCGTCGGTTGAGGTGGGCGGGGTTTGATAGCGGGGGTGTATAATGTAGCCCGGAAGAGTCAGGGCTGCATGGGATTCTGGGTATTTGTTCTGTTGTGTTTATGTTGTGTTAAGGTGCAGATGTTCTCCCGAAATGTGTTTGTCATTCTTGTTTGGTTTTGGTTCAAAGTGTGGCGCATTATTAGTAAGAGTCTTAAAGTTGTTTTATATGGCCACCGTCAGTGTAACCTGTGTGGCTATTGACCAAGTATGCCTTGCTGTCACTTGCGTGTGCAAGTAGAAGATGCATACAACAAAAGGCTGGGCTGGCACGCCGTTTGTACAGATTGTAGAGGGCGCTAAATGCTGCACCATCATGGCACGCCCTTATCATTATTGTTAGGGTGAAAATCGGAGAGGCACCGAAATCCGGGAATCTCCCGGGAAAATCGGGAGGGTCGGCAAGTATGCAGCTGAGCCGCATCAGAGTGATCAAAGAGCCGCATGCGGCTCCGGAGCCGCGGGTTGCCGACCCCTGTACTAGGATGACAGGGGATGCAAAACAATAACAGTGCAATAATTTTTCATAACATGGTCACTACTGCCTAGTTTCTCTTGTTATATTCTTATTTTACTGTTATATTTTTATTCTCATTGTTGCTTTTTATTTTGATTCTATTGTAATATTTTTCTATTTTGTTTCCATTTATACCGCCATTATTTACTTTTTACTTTTTAAATTCGATCTCAATTCTGTACACTGCTGCTGGAATTTTAATTTTCCTGAGGGAACTCTCCTGAAGGAATCAATAAAGTACTATCTATCTATCTATCTATCTATCTATCTATCTATCTATCTATCTATCTATCTATCTATCTATCTATCTATCTATCTATCTATGTCACTCGAACGAGTATGACGATCCTCCTGGTAGGGGTGTATCCCTTTATGGAGGATGCCTGTGCGTGACTTAGTTTAACGTGGGGAGACTGGTGCACAGACAGTCACCACACGATCCTTGACAGAATCGGGTCAGGGTCCAGTGGCATTGAGTCCAAGACGACTGGGGACCCTTTTCTGCTGCAGCCTTCTTTCGCCATCCAGTAGTTCTTAAAATCTACCGTCTTCCGCCTGCCCCGCCCTTGAGGTCTTCACCGTAACCCTGGCTAGGGGGCAGTCAGGTACTAGGCCTTTGCCAAGGGCCACCTGGGGTAACAGTAGTAAAGGGGTTAACCTCCTAGTGCCCCAAGACCCCATAGAGGAGCCTCCACTGCCGGATGCACTTTAACGTCATGCCCAGGACCAAATGAAATAACAAATAAGGGTTTAGGTTACTAATAAGAAATAATTCTGAGGTTATTGAGGGAAGACACTTAGTTAATGCCCCCCCTGCCCCATTTACAGGAATACAAGGTAAAAACAACCGTTGGATTAAGTTAAAAACTATTTCCTCCTACAGATTGATCAAGGATCAATCATCAATCAATGTTTATTTATATAGCCCTAAATCACAAGTGTCTCAAAGGGCTGCACAAGCCACACCGACATCCTCGCTTCAGATCCCACATCAGGGCAAGGAAAAACTCAACCCAGTAGGATGACAATGAGAAACATTGGAGAGGACCACAGATGTGGGTGATCTAACATAATATTGTAAGAGTCCAGTCCATAGTGGATCTAACATAATAGTGAGAGTCCAGTCCATAGTGGATCTAACATAATAAAGAGAGTCCAGTCCATAGTGGATCTAACATAATAGTGTGAGAGTACAGTCCATAGTGGATCTAACATAAAAGTGTGAGAGTACAGTCCATAGTGGATCTAATATAATAGTGAGAGTCCAGTCCATAGTGTATCTAACATAATAGTGAGAGTCCAGTTCATAGTGGATCTAACATAATATTGGATAGGTCCAGTCCATAGTGGATCTAACATAATAGTGTGAGAGTCCAGTCCATAGTGGATCTAACATAATATTGCGAAAGTCCAGTCCATAGTGGATCTAACATAATAGTGAGAGTCCAGTCCATGGTGGATCTAACATAATATTGTAAGGGTTCAGTCCATAGTGGATCTAACATAATAGTGTGAGAGTTCAGTCCATAGTGGACCCAACATAATAGTGAGAGTCCAGTCCATAGTGGGTCTAACATAATATTGTGAAAATCCAGTTGATAGTGGATCTAATCTAACATAATAGTGTGAAAGTCCAGTCCATAGTGGATCTAACATAATTTTCTAAGTGTCCAGTCCATAGTGGATCTAACATAATAGTGAGAGTCCAGACCATAGTGGAGCTAACATAATAGTGAGAGTCCAGTCCATAGTGGATCTAACATAATATTATAAGGGTCCAGTCCATAATGGATCTAACATAATACTGAGAGTGTCCAGTCCATAGTGGATCTAACATAATAGTGTGAGAGTCCAGTCCATAGTGGATCTCACATAATAGTGTGAGAGTCCAGTCCACAGTGGATCTAACATAATATTGTGAAAGTCCAGTCCATAGTGGATCTAACATAATAGTGAGAGTCCAGTCCATAGTGGATCTAACATAATAGTGAGAGTCCAGTCCATAGTGGATCTAACATAATATTGTAAGGGTCCAGTCCATAGTGGATCTAACATAATAGTGAGAGTGTCCAGTCCATAGTACATCTAACATAATAGTGTGAGAGTCCAGTCCATAGTGGATCTCACATAATATTGTAAGGGTCCAGTCCATAGTGGATCTAACATAATAGTGTGAGAGTCCAGTCCATAGTGGATCTAACATAATATTGTGAAAGTCCAGTCCATAGTGGATCTAACATAATAGTGAGAGTCCAGTCCATGATGGATCTAACATAATATTGTAAGGGTCCAGTCCATAGTGGATCTAACATAATAGTGTGAGAGTCCAGTCCATAGTGGACCCAACATAATAGTGAGAGTCCAGTCCATAGTGGGTCTAACATAATATTGTGAAAGTCCAGTCGATAGTGGATCTAATCTAACATAATAGTGTGAAAGTCCAGTCCATAGTGGATCTAACATAATATTCTAAGTGTCCAGTCCATAGTGGATCTAACATAATAGTGAGAGTCTAGTCCATAGTGGATCTAACATAATAGTGAGAGTCCAGTCCATAGTGGATCTAACATAATATTGTAAGGGTCCAGTCCATAATGGATCTAACATAATAGTGAGAGTGTCCAGTCCATAGTGGATCTAACATAATAGTGTGAGAGTCCAGTCCATAGTGGATCTCACATAATAGTGAGAGTCCAGTCCATAGTGGATCTAACATAATAGTGAGAGTCCAGTCCATAGTGGATCTAACATAATATTGTAAGGGTCCAGTCCATAGTGGATATAACATAATAGTGAGAGTGTCCAGTCCATAGTACATCTAACATAATAGTGTGAGAGTCCAGTCCATAGTACATCTAACATAATATTGTAAGGGTCCAGTCCATAGTGGATCTAACATAATAGTGTGAGAGTCCAGTCCATAGTGGATCTAACATAATATTGTGAAAGTCCAGTCCATAGTGGATCTAACATAATATTCTAAGCGTCCAGTCCATAGTGGATCTAACATAATAGTGAGAGTCCAGTCCATAGTGGATCTAACATAATAGTGAGAGTCCAGTCCATAGTGGATCTAACATAATATTGTAAGGGTCCAGTCCATAATGGATCTAACATAATAGTGAGAGTGTCCAGTCCATAGTGGATCTAACATAATAGTGTGAGAGTCCAGTCCATAGTGGATCTAACATAATATTGTGAAAGTCCAGTCCATAGTGGATCTAACATAATAGTGAGAGTCCAGTCCATAGTGGATCTAACATAATAGTGAGAGTCCAGTCCATAGTGGATCTAACATAATATTGTAAGGGTCCAGTCCATAGTGGATCTAACAAAATAGTGAGAGTGTCCAGTCCATAGTACATCTAACATAATAGTGTGAGAGTCCAGTCCATAGTGGATCTCACATAATATTGTAAGGGTCCAGTCCATAGTGGATCTAACATAATAGTGTGAGAGTCCAGTCCATAGTGGATCTAACATAATATTGTGAAAGTCCAGTCCATAGTGGATCTAACATAATAGTGAGAGTCCAGTCCATGATGGATCTAACATAATATTGTAAGGGTCCAGTCCATAGTGGATCTAACATAATAGTGTGAGATACCAGTCCATAGTGGACCCAACATAATAGTGAGAGTCCAGTCCATAGTGGGTCTAACATAATATTGTGAAAGTCCAGTCGATAGTGGATCTAATCTAACATAATAGTGTGAAAGTCCAGTCCATAGTGGATCTAACATAATATTCTAAGTGTCCAGTCCATAGTGGATCTAACATAATAGTGAGAGTCTAGTCCATAGTGGATCTAACATAATAGTGAGAGTCCAGTCCATAGTGGATCTAACATAATATTGTAAGGGTCCAGTCCATAATGGATCTAACATAATAGTGAGAGTGTCCAGTCCATAGTGGATCTAACATAATAGTGTGAGAGTCCAGTCCATAGTGGATCTCACATAATAGTGTTAGAGTCCAGTCCATAGTGGATCAAACATAATATTGTGAAAGTCCAGTCCATAGTGGATCTAACATAATAGTGAGAGTCCAGTCCATAGTCGATCTAACATAATAGTGAGAGTCCAGTCCATAGTGGATCTAACATAATATTGTAAGGGTCCAGTCCATAGTGGATCTAACATAATAGTGAGAGTGTCCAGTCCATAGTACATCTAACATAATAGTGTGAGAGTCCAGTCCATAATGGATCTCACATAATATTGTAAGGGTCCAGTCCATAGTGGATCTAACATAATAGTGTGAGAGTCCAGTCCATAGTGGATCTAACATAATATTGTGAAAGTCCAGTCCATAGTGGATCTAACATAATAGTGAGAGTCCAGTCCATGATGGATCTAACATAATATTGTAAGGGTCCAGTCCATAGTGGATCTAACATAATAGTGTGAGAGTCCAGTCCATAGTGGACCCAACATAATAGTGAGAGTCCAGTCCATAGTGGGTCTAACATAATATTGTGAAAGTCCAGTCGATAGTGGATCTAATCTAACATAATAGTGTGAAAGTCCAGTCCATAGTGGATCTAACATAATATTCTAAGTGTCCAGTCCATAGTGGATCTAACATAATAGTGAGAGTCTAGTCCATAGTGGATCTAACATAATAGTGAGAGTCCAGTCCATAGTGGATCTAACATAATATTGTAAGGGTCCAGTCCATAATGGATCTAACATAATAGTGAGAGTGTCCAGTCCATAGTGGATCTAACATAATAGTGTGAGAGTCCAGTCCATAGTGGATCTCACATAATAGTGAGAGTCCAGTCCATAGTGGATCTAACATAATAGTGAGAGTCCAGTCCATAGTGGATCTAACATAATATTGTAAGGGTCCAGTCCATAGTGGATCTAACATAATAGTGAGAGTGTCCAGTCCATAGTACATCTAACATAATAGTGTGAGAGTCCAGTCCATAGTGGATCTCACATAATATTGTAAGGGTCCAGTCCATAGTGGATCTAACATAATAGTGTGAGAGTCCAGTCCATAGTGGATCTAACATAATATTGTGAAAGTCCAGTCCATAGTGGATCTAACATAATATTCTAAGCGTCCAGTCCATAGTGGATCTAACATAATAGTGAGAGTCCAGTCCATAGTGGATCTAACATAATAGTGAGAGTCCAGTCCATAGTGGATCTAACATAATATTGTAAGGGTACAGTCCATAATGGATCTAACATAATAGTGAGAGTGTCCAGTCCATAGTGGATCTAACATAATAGTGTGAGAGTCCAGTCCATAGTGGATCTCACATAATAGTGTGAGAGTCCAGTCCATAGTGGATCTAACATAATATTGTGAAAGTCCAGTCCATAGTGGATCTAACATAATAGTGAGAGTCCAGTCCATAGTGGATCTAACATATTAGTGAGAGTCCAGTCCATAGTGGATCTAACATAATATTGTAAGGGTCCAGTCCATAGTGGATCTAACAAAATAGTGAGAGTGTCCAGTCCATAGTACATCTAACATAATAGTGTGAGAGTCCAGTCCATAGTGGATCTCACATAATATTGTAAGGGTCCAGTCCATAGTGGATCTAACATAATAGTGTGAGAGTCCAGTCCATAGTGGATCTAACATAATATTGTGAAAGTCCAGTCCATAGTGGATCTAACATAATAGTGAGAGTCCAGTCCATGATGGATCTAACATAATATTGTAAGGGTCCAGTCCATAGTGGATCTAACATAATAGTGTGAGATACCAGTCCATAGTGGACCCAACATAATAGTGAGAGTCCAGTCCATAGTGGGTCTAACATAATATTGTGAAAGTCCAGTCGATAGTGGATCTAATCTAACATAATAGTGTGAAAGTCCAGTCCATAGTGGATCTAACATAATATTCTAAGTGTCCAGTCCATAGTGGATCTAACATAATAGTGAGAGTCTAGTCCATAGTGGATCTAACATAATAGTGAGAGTCCAGTCCATAGTGGATCTAACATAATATTGTAAGGGTCCAGTCCATAATGGATCTAACATAATAGTGAGAGTGTCCAGTCCATAGTGGATCTAACATAATAGTGTGAGAGTCCAGTCCATAGTGGATCTCACATAATAGTGTTAGAGTCCAGTCCATAGTGGATCAAACATAATATTGTGAAAGTCCAGTCCATAGTGGATCTAACATAATAGTGAGAGTCCAGTCCATAGTGGATCTAACATAATAGTGAGAGTCCAGTCCATAGTGGATCTAACATAATATTGTAAGGGTCCAGTCCATAGTGGATCTAACATAATAGTGAGAGTGTCCAGTCCATAGTACATCTAACATAATAGTGTGAGAGTCCAGTCCATAATGGATCTCACATAATATTGTAAGGGTCCAGTCCATAGTGGATCTAACATAATAGTGTGAGAGTCCAGTCCATAGTGGATCTAACATAATATTGTGAAAGTCCAGTCCATAGTGGATCTAACATAATAGTGAGAGTCCAGTCCATGATGGATCTAACATAATATTGTAAGTGTCCAGTCCATAGTGGATCTAACATAATAGTGTGAGATACCAGTCCATAGTGGACCCAACATAATAGTGAGAGTCCAGTCCATAGTGGGTCTAACATAATATTGTGAAAGTCCAGTCGATAGTGGATCTAATCTAACATAATAGTGTGAAAGTCCAGTCCATAGTGGATCTAACATAATATTCTAAGTGTCCAGTCCATAGTGGATCTAACATAATAGTGAGAGTCTAGTCCATAGTGGATCTAACATAATAGTGAGAGTCCAGTCCATAGTGGATCTAACATAATATTGTAAGGGTCCAGTCCATAATGGATCTAACATAATAGTGAGAGTGTCCAGTCCATAGTGGATCTAACATAATAGTGTGAGAGTCCAGTCCATAGTGGATCTCACATAATAGTGTGAGAGTCCAGTCCATAGTGGATCTAACATAATATTGTGAAAGTCCAGTCCATAGTGGATCTAACATAATAGTGAGAGTCCAGTCCATAGTGGATCTAACATAATAGTGAGAGTCCAGTCCATAGTGGATCTAACATAATATTGTAAGGGTCCAGTCCATAGTGGATCTAACATAATAGTGAGAGTGTCCAGTCCATAGTACATCTAACATAATAGTGTGAGAGTCCAGTCCATAGTGGATCTCACATAATATTGTAAGGGTCCAGTCCATAGTGGATCTAACATAATATTGTGAAAGTCCAGTCCATAGTGGATCTAACATAATAGTGAGAGTCCAGTCCATAGTGGGGCTAGCAGGAGACCATCCCGAGCGGAGACGGGTCAGCAGCGCAGAGATGTCCCCAACCGATGCACAGGCGAGCGGTCCACCCCGGGTCCCGACTCTGGACAGCCAGCACTTCATCCATGGCCACCAGACCTGTGCAGAGCAGAAAAGGAAAGAAACGGCAGATCAACTGGTCTAAAAAGGGGGGTCTATTTAAAGGCTAGAGTATACAAATGAGTTCTAGCTCGGATGTCATCTTTTAGTGCCAAAAACCAACTCATCGGAGCTAATCGAATCCTTTTGTTCAGCTCCAAATGAGTGGAAATCGCCCGTCTTGAGCGATTAACGACACTTCAAGTTGGAGACTCACATTCTCGTTCCAGTCGCCGTTTGAGTCATCTGGGGCTTCCAGCGGAGCTAACCCATGCTATGCTAATGGCATGCTAATCGCAGTTAACACAGTCCTGGGGTCCGATACTGCAGATGAATGTGTCCGCCACATATTCACGTTCCCATTAGCATAAATCCGGTCCGCCCTGTCTTTGTAATTAGTGTTTCCATGTGAATGCTAATATGATATGGTGATTAGCTCGGGCTACTAGATTGGAAATGACTCCACGGCTAAGTCGGGCCCCCCCCCAAGCGTGGGACTATTAATAAGCGCTCCTTCCAGAAGCAATGACTGATGCTGAAATATAATTGATGTTTGATAGCAGTGATATAGGGAAGGCAAAAGTAGAGCATTAATCAGATTTCTGAGGCGATTCTTTATGGCGTAGTTATTTTTTCATCACGGGCGTAATTGAAAAAGGACTTTAGAACCTTGTGTGTGTTACACTAGCTTTTCTCCTGAGGGAAACACTACATTAGTGTGGGTTTGCCACTGCAAATCGCATCTCAACACCACGGCAAGTAGATTGCCTGAAATTATGTAAATTGTGTTAAATAATATTGTACAGCAACCAAATTTTAGTAAACATGTTTTTCATTTTTTCATGTTTTTTATACCCGCAGAATATAATTTAGTGGGATTTTATGTTAAAATGAGTGTGTATGAGGGGGGTAAAAAATAATATGTAAACTAAAGAAGCAATTCCTGAAGGAATTGTGTGTGAATGATCCAATGCTGACAGAAATTCAATAGCTTGAATCTTGGAATGGTTTGAATGTTGAAGAGTTTGAATTTCCAGGAAAATCGGAATTTGGTTTGGAACTCGGGAAAGTGTTAGTTTGAATGTCCAGGATGAGTGGAATGTGTTGATGTTGGAATGGTTTGAATAGGTTGAAAAATGGGGGAATTGTGCGACTTGGAAAAATGTCCCATTCATTTCAATGGGAAGTTCCTGGAAATTTGGGATTTTTTGGAAAACCTGGATTCAAAAAAAAAATTATTAGGAGCATGAATGTCCTGAATGAGCTGAATTGATTGGTGTTGGAATCGTTTAAATCGGTCAAGAAATGTTGAATTAGTAACAGTTTTTTAATTGAGAAATTCCTGGAATTTTGGGAAAACCGGGAATTGTTGTAGGTCCTTAACCAACTTTGTTTTTTGTCCTGAATATGAGGAGTGTTTTGACGTTGGAGCGGCTGAAATGGGTTGAAAAATGTGAAAAGAGTAGTCGAATTATAGGAAATCCGGGAATTTTTTTGGGAATTTTTGAAGTAAAGTACGCAATTTCTGAACAGGCTGAATATTTTGAAGTTGGAATGGTTTGAATCGGATACAAAATGTGGGAATTGTGGAACTGTGAAAAATGTCCCTTTCATTTCCATGGGAATTTCATGGAAATTTGGGAATTTCGGGAAAAGCGGGAATTTTTTTAAAAATTGTAAAAAACTTGATTGTTCTGAATGAGTTGAAATGGTTGGTGTTGGAATTTTTTAAATTGGTTGAGAAATGTTGAAGTAGTACAATTTTTAAATTAGAAATGGTATTGAGAAATTCCTGGAATTTTGGTGAAACCGGGAATTGTTGTAGTCCCTTAACCAACTTGGTTTTTGTCCTGAATATGAGGAGTGTTTTGACGGTGGAACGGTTCAAATGGGTTGAAAAATGTGAAAGGAGTAGTCGAACTTAAGAAGGGGGGGAAATAGGTTACCAAAAAACGGGAATCCCTGGAAATTTGTTGAATGTGGAGAAATGGTCGTTCAAATGTCCAGGATGAGTTGAATGTGTTGAAGGTGGAACGGTTTGAATCGGTTGAAGAATGTGGGCATTGTGGAAGTTGGAAAAATGGCCAATGCATTTTGAATGGGGAAAATGAAAAAAGAAATGAAAAAAAAAGGAATTATGGGAAATCCGGGATTTTTTTTTAGAATTAGTAGAGCACACAATTCCTGAACAGGCTGAATATTTTGAAGTTGGAATGGTTTGAATCGGATACAAAAATGTAGGAATTGTGGAACTGTGAAAAATGTCCCTTTCATTTCCATGGGAATTTCATGGAAATTTGGGAATTTGGGAACAGTTGAATTGAAAAATGGTAATACGGAATTCCTGGAATTTTGTGAAAACCGGGAATTTTTCCAGTTCGAAAAACAACTTGGTGTTTTGTCCTGATTAAGAGGAATGTTTTGACAGTGAAATGGTTGAAAAATGTGGGAGGAGGAGTCGCCAGAAAAAAAAAGGTGGGAATAGGGCTTTGGAAAACCAGGAATTCTGGAAAATCCTGGAATTTTTTTGAACATGGAAAAAGAGTAGTTTGAATGTCCAGGATGGTGGAATGTGTTGAAGGTTGAATGGTATGAAAAGGTTGAAAAGTGTGGAAATGGTGGAAGTTAGAAAAATGGCCAATTCATTTTGAATGGGAAAAATAAAAAATAAAAAAAGGAATTATGGGAAATCCTGGAATTGTTTTCGAATTGTTGAAGTATAGCACACAATTTTGAAGTTGGAACAGTTTAAATCAGATGAAAAATGTGGGAGTTGTGCACCTGTGAAAAATGTCCCATTGAATGCAACGGGAATTTCCAAAAAATCGGGAATTTCGGGAGAATCGAGAATCCATCCATCCGTTTTCTACCGCTTATTCCCTTTGGGGTCGCGGGGGGCGCTGGAGCCTATCTCAGCTACAATCGGGCGGAAGGCGGGGTACACCCTGGACAAGTCGCCACCTCATCACAGGGCCAACACTGATAGACAGACAACATTCACACTCACATTCACACACTAGGGCCAATTTAGTGTTGCCAATCAACCTATCCCCAGGTGCATGTCTTTGGAGGTGGGAGGAAGCCGGAGTACCCGGACGGAACCCACACAGTCACGGTGAGAACATGCAAACTCCACACAGAAAGATCCCGAGCCTGGGATTGAACCCCAGACTACTCAGCACCTTCGTATTGTGAGGCAGACGCACTAACTAGAATCGAGAATTTTTTTTGAAAATGGTAAAAAACGTGAATGTTCTGAATGAGTTGATATGGTTGGTGTTGGAAATTTTTCAAATCGGTTGAGAAATGTTGAAGTCGTAAAATTTTTAAATGGGAAATAGTATTAAAGAATTTCGGAAAACAGGGAATTATTACAGTTCAAAAAATTACTTAGTTTTTGGTCCTGATTAAGATAATTTTTTTGACAGTAAAACGGTTAAAGTGGGTTGAAAAATGTGGGAGGAGTAGTCGACAGAAAAAAGGGTCAAAAAAGGGTTTGAAAAAACGGGAATCTGGGAATTCCTGGAATTTTTCTGAACTTGGAAAAATTATAGTTTGAATTTCCAGAATGAGTGGAATATGTTGAATGTAGAATGGTTTGAATAGGTTGAAACACGTGGAAATGGTGGAAGTTTGAAAAATGGCCAATTCATATTGAATGGGGAAAATTTAAAAAAATTAAAAAAAAATTAAAAAAAGGGATTATGGGAAATCCGGGAAATTGTTTTAGAATTTTTGAAGTAGAGCACACAATTCCTGAACAGGCTGTATATTTTGAAGTTGGAATGGTTTGAATCGGATAAAAAAAATGTGGGAAGTGTGGAACTGTGAAAAATGTCCCTTTCATTGAAATTTGGGGATTTCGAGAAAAGCGGGAATTTTTTTTTAAAATGATAAAAAAAACTTGAGTGTTCTGAATGAGTTGAAATGGTTGGTGTTGGAATTTTTTCAAATCGGTTGAGAAATGTTGAAGTAGTAACATTTGTAAATGAGAAATGGTATTAAAGAATTCCTGGTATTTCGGGAAATTTGGAAACATTTTCCAGTTCGAAAAACAACTTAGTTTTTTGTCCTGATTAAAAGAAATGTTTTGACGGTGAAACGGTTGAAGTGGGTCGAAAAATGTGGGAGGAGTAGTCGACAGAAAAAAGGGTCAAAAAAGGGTTTGAAAAAAACGAGAATCTTGGTAATTCCTGGAATTTTTTTGAACTTGGAAAAATTATTGTTTGAATTTCCAGGATGAGTGGAATATGTTGAAGGTAGAATGGTTTGAATAGGTTAAAACACGTGGAAATGGTGGAAGTTTGAAAAATGGCTAATACATTTTGAATGGGAAAAATGTCCCGGAAAACCTGGAATTCTGGGAAATCTGTGAATTTGGGGAATTTATCAATTGAAAGCCCGCAATTCCCGAATAGGCTGAACAGTTTGAAATTGGAACGGTTTCAATCGGATGAAAAATGTGGAAGTTAGAGCGCGCAAAAATCTGGAGAAGAAGAAGAAGAGAAACCATATGTGTGAAAGCTTTGGAGTATTCAGAGAAAAATAACAAGTTAACTCATGTAACTAATCACAGAAAATAATCACATTGGGGCGAGGGTCACCACTTTGTCAACAAACCCGTGAGCAAATTGTCCAACAGTTTAAGAACAAAATTTCTCAACCAGCTATTGCAAGGAATTTAGGGATTTCACCATCTACGGTCCGTAATATCATCAAAGGGTTCAGAGAATCTGGAGAAATCACTGCACGTAAGCGATGATATTACGGACCTTCGATCCCTCAGGCGGTACTGCATCAAAAAGCGACATCAGTGTGTAAAGGATATCACCAGAATAATTTCGCCACACCTAGTGTGTGTGTGACAATCATTGGTACTTTAACTTTAACTTTAACCACATGGGCTCAGGAACACTTCAAAATACCACTGTCAGTAAAAGTGCAAGTTAAAAGTCTACTATGCAAATATTAGACCTGCCCCAAGTGAACGGCAAGTCGGTATAAAACGGGTGTGTGATTAGTGATGGCAGCAGGTGGAGACCCTATTTAACAAACAGGAGCTCAAGCGCTACTAGCAACAAAAACGTAAACAAAGGACAGCAAGGAGCGCTAGAAACAGAACTAAACACAAAACTGAGGAGCATAACAACAAAACAAGACAATACGTTACCTGCAGTCACAGTAATAACCAGTGATTCATCCAAATTCAAAAGCGTGATTAAACAGATTTTAAAATGTAATTTGTCAGAATAATTGTATCTAAATTATCACAAAACTTTGCGTTATATTGAGTTCAGCTCGCCCTGCGAGAGGACAAAAGCTGTCTTTCCAAGCAAAAGGCTTGTAAAAATCCACTGTGTACGATGGGCGGAGACAGGAGGGGTTCGGTTTCTTTGATGTATTGTAATCCACAGAAAGATATCGTCTTGACCCGAGATCAACAAAGCGGAGTGGAAGCAGGACCTGACGCAAGCCCCAGGCACCTTTCCTTTGAACTGTTTTACGACCTTTTCTTTGAACTGTTTTGTAATCAAAGGTGATGGCTGTTTATGACCCCCCCTCCCTTAGAAGCATGTAATCAGGGAAAGTCCAAATAAAAGAAGAGGCGTACAATCTTTCGTCAGAGCGTGGTGGAGACTGTGCAAGAGTACAGCCCAGACGTTTCCCCTCAATTGAGCCGAATTGAATTTTGTCTCTGTTTAATTCCTTGCTTCTTGTCTTGTTTAATAGATGTCATCAGTGTTTGAACCTGACAGAATCATTTGACTGGACTAAAAAAATCATATAAATTGGCTGAATGGTATAAAAAAAAAAAAAGAGAGAGATAACATTGTATTTTATTACCTCTAACTCTAATAATGTTGATGCAAGAGGTGTCCAGGCTGGTCCACTAAAATGATGAAACCACTGAAGTAGGTGTTTTGGATCAGCGTAATGCGTTAAGACTCAGGCTGTCGAAAATACTCATGTGATGAATCACCAAAAATGATTGCAATAATCATCTATAGTTGCAGATTAATCATGCAATTTATTTTTACCGTAACTGTTTTTGTGGTTACCTGAAAGGTGTGCTGTTATATAATCAGTGATCAGGTCAGTGCATAAATAAATCAGTGCAAAGATGAGCGAGTAGACTCCGACTGCTGGCAAATTTCACTTAAAAATAAACCCAGATGGTACTTTGACTAAGAATATTTACAAGTTGTCAGCAAATAAATGACGCACAACCGAGTAAAACATTTTAAAAATTGCATTTGCATCCAAATATCGGAGTCTTTTTTAAGTGAATTATAACCATGCAAATGAGTTGTAACCTGTAAGTAATCCTGATTAAACCAAATTCAAAAGTGTAATTAATCTGAATTTTTTTTTTTAAAGTAAATTAACAGCACTAATTTAAATGAATATATTTTAAATTGAGGGCTTTTCTCAGCATTTTTTTAAAGCGAGATTAAAAAAGAGATTAGGGGCCGCATGGAGGAAAATCTGTGCACACTATTAAAATCATGGCATTAAAACTAAAAAATAAAGACAATTCCAGATTGTTTTCTTTGTCTTACTTTGGCCAAAAATAGAACAAACACATTCTAAAAATATTACAATAAAAATATAGAAAAAAAATAGCGGTAAAGTTTAGATCCATGAAGGAAAGAAAGTGAATGAATGTTTATAACTGAACACAAATGCATAAACAATTGTTTTCTTTTGTTTGTCTTTTTTTTTTTTAATTAATTAAGTAAAGTTTATCACAACCTTTTTCCAAAACCATACAATTTGCAGTAACAAAGCATTGAATTATGAAGTGATGGCACGCGTAAATGTCGGGTAACAGGTTACACCTGTGCCCACACACAAGGATCCCATCAAGTAGCCCAAGTATGTGCTTTGGTAGGAGATCACCACACGTGTAGTAGTGATCAAGCAGAAAGTTGGGGTATGGGGTCTCCCGGGGGATATCCCTTCCACCCCTGACATGGAGCATTCCTCTCAGACTGGTGACCCTCCATGATGGACGGCAACCTCCACGCCTATAAAGCCTACGCCGAAACGCCTCCGCCATCCCCAGAGACCCAAAAGACGGAGGTTTGGATGGAGGAATGTTCAAGGAGTGGAAGCAAAAGTTTGGGGCATCAAAGTTAAATTCTTGTGATCTCTAAAGCTAATGAGACACGGCACAAAATATAGCAACCGAGGTCCCGGGCTTAGCCTAAAGAGTGCTGCAAATACAATAACTAGAAGAGGCAATTCCTGAAGGAATTGTGTGTGAATGCTCTAATGCTGAAGTTGAACTGAAATCCTGGAATTGTTTTGTCGAATTGTTGAAGGAGAGCACACAATTCCCAAACAGGCTGAATATTTTGAAGTTTGAACAGTTTGAATCAGATGAAAAATGTGGTAGTTGTGGAAGTTTGAAAAATGTCCCATTGATTTCAATAGGAATTTCCCAAAGATTTGGGAATTTCGGGAAAAGTAGATTTTTTTTTGAAAATGGTAAAAAAAAAAATAACTTGAATGTCTGAATGAATTTAAATGTTTGGTGTTGAAATTTTTCAAATCGGTCGAGAAATGTTAAATTGAAAAATGGTATTACGGAATTCCTGGAATTTCGGGAAAACCGTGAATTTTTCCAGTTTAAAAAACAACTTCTTTTTTTTTTCCTGATTAAGAGGAATGTTTTGACGATAAAACGGTTGAAATGCGTTGAAAAATGTGGAAGGAGTAGTCGACGGGAAAAAAGGGTGGGAATAGGTATTTGGAAAAACAGGAATTCTGAAAAATCCTGGATTTTTTTTTAACTTGAAAAAAAAAGATAGTTTAGATTTCTAGAGTGGTGGAATATGTTGAAGGTGGAATGGTGAAAAATGTGGAAATGGTGAAAGTTTGAAAAATGGCCAATTCATTTTGAATGGGAAAAATGTCCCGGAAAACCTGGAATTCTGGGAAATCTGGGAATTTTTGCAATTTTTCAAGGGAAAGACAACGATTCCCGAATATGCTGAACAATTTGAAATTGGAACCGTTTGAATCAGATTAAAAATGTGGGAGTTGTGGAACTTTGAAAAATGTCCAATTGATTTCATAGGGAATTTCCCAAAAATTTGGGAATTTTGGGAAAAGAGGGAATTTTTCTGAAAATTGTAAAACAAAAAACAAAAAAAAACTTGAATGGTCTGAATTAGTTTGGTGTTGAAATTTTTCAAATCGGTCGAGAAATGTTGAAATGAAAAATGGTATTATGGAATTCCTGGAATTTTGGGAAAACCGGGAATTTTTCCAGTTTAAAAAACAACTTCTTTTTTTTTCCTGATTATGAGGAATGTTTTGATGATAAAACGGTTGAAATGCGTTGAAAAATGTGGAAGGAGTAGAAAAAAGGGTGGAAATAGGTATTTGGAAAAGCAGGAATTCTGAAAAATCCTGGAATTTTTTTTAACTTGAAAAAAATGATAGTTTAGATTTCTAGAATGGTGGAATATGTTGAAGGTGGAATGGTTTGAAAAGGTTGAAAATGTGGAAATGGTGAAAGTTTGAAAAATAGTCATTTCATTTTGAATGGGAAAAATGTCCCGGAAAACCTGGAATTCTGGGAAATCTGGGAATTTTTGCAATTTTTCAAGGGAAAGCCCACAATTCCCGAATAGGCTGAACAGTTTGAAGTTGGAACAGTTTGAATCAGATGAAAAATGTTGGAGTTGTGGAACTTTGAAAAATGTCCCATTGATTTCAATGGGAGTTTCCCAAAGATTTGGGAATTTTGGGAAAAGTGGGAATTTTTTTGAAAATGGTCTGAATGAGCTTAAATGTTTGGTGTTGAAATTTTTCAAATCGGTCGAGAAATGTTGAATTGAAAAATGGTATTACGGAATTCCTGGAATTTCGGGAAAACCAGTTCAAAAAACAACTTATTTTTTTGTCCTGATTAAGAGGAATGTATTGACGATAGAACGGTTGAAATGCATTGAAAAATGTGGAAGGAATAGTCGACAGAGAAAAGGGTGGAAATAGGGCTTTGGAAAAGCAGGAATTCTGGAAAATGCTGGAATTTTTTTGGAACTTGAAAAAATTACAGTTTACATTTCCAGAGTGGTGGAATATGTTGAAGGTGGAATGGTTTGAAAAGGTTAAAAAATTTGGAAATGGTGAAAGTTTGAAAAATAGCCAATTCATTTTGAATGGGAAAAATGTCCCGGAAAACCTGGAATTCTGGGAAATCTGGGAATTTTTGGAATTTTTCAAGGGAAAGCCCACAATTCCCGAATAGGCTGAACAGTTTGAAGTTGGAACAGTTTGAATCAGATGAAAAATGTTGGAGTTGTGGAACTTTGAAAAATGTCCCATTGATTTCAATGGGAGTTTCCCAAAGATTTGGGAATTTTGGGAAAAGTGGGAATTTTTTTGAAAATGGTCTGAATGAGCTTAAATGTTTGGTGTTGAAATTTTTCAAATCGGTCGAGAAATGTTGAATTGAAAAATGGTACTAAGGAATTCCTGGAATTTCGGGAAAACCAGTTCAAAAAACAACTTATTTTTTTGTCCTGATTAAGAGGAATGTTTTGACGATAGAACCGTTGAAATTTGTTGAAAAATGTGGAAGGAGTAGTCGACAGAAAAAAGGGTGGAACTAGGGCTTTGGAAAAGCAGGAATTCTGGAAAATCCTGGAATTTTTTTTAACTTGAAAAAAATGATAGTTTACATTTACAGAATGGTGAAATATGTTGAAGGTGGAATGGTATGAAAAGGTTGAAAAATGTGGAAATGGTGAAAGTTAGAAAATGGCCAATTCATTTTGAATGGGAAAAATGTCCCGGAAAACCTGGAATACTGGGTAATCTGGGAATTTTTTGAATTTGTCAATGGAAATCCCGCGATTCCCAAACAGGCTGAATATTTTGAAGTTGGAACCGTTTGAATCAGATGAAAAATGTGGGAGTTGTGGAACTTTGAAAAATGTCCCATTTTCAAAAACAATTCCCACTTTTCCCGAAATTCCTAAATTTTGGGGAAATTCCCATTGAAATGAAGGGGACATTTTTCAAAGTTCCACAATTCCCACATTTTTCATCTGATTCATACTGTTCCAACTTCAAAATATTCAGCCTGCTTGGGAATTGTGTGCTCTACTTCAACAATTCTAAAAAAAAAATTCCAGGATTTTATTTCAACTTCAGCATCGGAGCCACATCCTCCACATCGAGAGGAGCCAGATGAGGTGGTTCGGGCATCTGGTCAGGATGCCACCCGAACGCCTCCCTAGGGAGGTGTTTAGGGCACGTCCGACCGGTAGGAGGCCGCGGGGAAGACCCAGGACACGTTGGGAAGACTATGTCTCCCGGCTGGCCTGGGAACGCCTCGGGGTTCCACAGGAAGAGCTGGACGAAGTGGCTGGGGAGAGGGAAGTCTGGGCTTCCCTGCTTAGGTTGCTGCCCCCGCGACCCGACCTCGGATAAGCGGAAGAAGATGGATGGATGGATGGAGCATCGGAGCATTCACATGCAATTTCTTCAGGAATTGCCTCATCTCGTTATTCAACTTCTTCTCCAGATTTTGGCGCGCTCTACCTTCCACATATTTCATCCGAGTCAAACCGTTCCAACTTCAAGCATTTCAGCCTATTCGGGAATCGTTGGCATTTCCTTGACATATTCCAAAAATTCCCAGATTTCCCTTAATACCAGGTTTTCTGGGACATTTTTCCCATTTCAAAATGAATTGGCCATTTTTCACACTTCCATTATTGCCACATTTTTCAACCGATTCAAACCACTCCACCTTCAACACAATCCACCATTCTGGACATTCAAACTATTATTTTTCCAAGTTCAAAAAAATTCCAGGAATTCTCTGAATTCCCGTTATTTCAAACCCTTTGTTGACCCTTTTTTCTGGCGAATACTCCTCCCACATTTGTCAACCCATTTCAACCGTTCCACCGTCAAAACATTCCTCTTAATCAGGACCCAAAAAAAATGTGTTTTTGTAACTGGAAAAATTCCTGGTTTTCCCGAAATTCCAGGAAATCCTTAATACCATTTCCCATTTAAAAATGTTTTTACTTCAACATTTCTCGACCGATTTGAAAAATTCCAACACCAACCATTTCAACTCATTCAGGCCATTCACATTTTCTTTTTAGCATTTTCAAAAGAATTCTCGCTTTCCTTGAAATTCTCAAATGTCCATGAAATTCCCAAATTTCCATGAAATTCCCATTGAAATGAATGGGACATTTTTCACAGTTCCACAACTCCCACGTTTGTCAAGTCATTCAAACTATTCCAACTTAAAAATATTCAGCCTGTTCAGGAATTGTGTGCTCTACTTCAACAATTCTAAAAAGAATTCCAGGATTTCCCATAATTCCTTTTTTTTTTTTTTTTTCATTTTTCCCATTCAAAATGAATTGTCCATTTTTCAAACTTCCATTATTGCCACATTTTTCAACCGATTCAAACCACTCCACCTTCAACACAATCCACCATTCTGGACATTCAAACTATTATTTTTCCAAGTTCAAAAAAATTCCAGGAATTCTCTGAATTCCCGTTTTTTCAAACCCTTTGTTGACCTTTTTTTCTGGCGAATACTCCTCCCACATTTGTCAACCCATTTCAACCGTTCCACCGTCAAAACATTCCTCTTAATCAGGACCAAAAAAAAAAGTGTTTTTGTAACTGGAAAAATTCCTGGTTTTCCCGAAATTCCAGGAAATCCTTAATACCATTTCCCATTTAAAAATGTTTTTACTTCAACATTTCTCGACCGATTTGAAACATTCCAACACCAACCATTTCAACTCATTCAGGCCATTCACATTTTCTTTTTAGCATTTTCAAAAGAATTCTCGCTTTCCTTGAAATTCTCAAATGTCCATGAAATTCCCAAATTTCCATGAAATTCCCATTGAAATGAATGGGACATTTTTCACAGTTCCACAACTCCCACGTTTGTCATCTAATTCAAACTATTCCAACTTAAAAATATTCACCCTGCTCAGGAATTGTGTGCTCTACTTCAACAATTCTAAAAAGAATTCCAGGATTTCCCCAAATTCCTTCTTTTTTTTTTTTTTTTTTTCCCATTCAAAATGAATTGTCCATTTTTCAAACTTCCACAATTCCTACATTCTTCAACCTGTTCAAACCTTCAACACATTCAACTCATCCTGGACATCCAAACTAACACTTTCCCAAGTTCCAAGCCAAATTCCGGTTTTCCTGGAAATT
Source organism: Nerophis lumbriciformis (assembly GCF_033978685.3). NCBI lineage: Eukaryota > Metazoa > Chordata > Actinopteri > Syngnathiformes > Syngnathidae > Nerophis > Nerophis lumbriciformis. Next base: position 13,029,261 of record NC_084573.2, on the reverse strand, counting down.
CAAACTCTTCAACATTCAAACCATTCTTACATTCATACTACATTTTGAAGTTCAACTTCAGCATTGGAGCATTCACACGCAATTCCTTCAGGAATTGCCTCATCTCGTTAGTATCTAATAATGCAACAAATGTATTATCATACATTCTAAAATGTTTATGATTTTAAAGTAAGTTATCCTTAAAATTGTACTCTGTAAAAATTACAATAGATTTTACAGTAAAATTTTGGCAAATGAGCTGCCAGTTTTTTTTTACCGTGAAACTTATGGTGTTTTTTTTTGTTTTGTTTTTTACAGCGTATTACTGTAAATGGGAAAGTAATACCACAGTTTTTAATTGTAAAATTAAGCCAACTGAGGTGCCATTTTTTCATTGAACAAAAACTGTGGCACCGTTTTTCTATTTACAGTAGTGCATTTTAAAAACAACAACCATAGATTTGATGGTAAAGAAAAACTGGCAACTCAGTTGACATAATTTTACAATATAAAAAAAAAAAAAAGGTGGTATTAATTTAATTTACTATAAAAACTACTGTAAATGTTTACTGTAAAAAAACAGTGGTACTGCATTCACAGTTATGCTGTAAAAAAGTCTATAGATTTGTAGTGTTCTTAAAAAAAATCAAACGCATAAGCAATTATGTAATAATATCATGAGGCGAAACACTACAATTCAGAAGTGTCCAACTCATTTTCATTGAGGGCCACATCGCAATAATGGCTGCATTCAGAGGGCCGCATTTTTAAAAATTAATTCACATTATGCATGCGGGTAATAACCTGTAATTAATTAATCATGATTAATCGAAATGCATATACATTTATTAGATATTTTTTATTTATAACTTGCTTTAAAATCATAAATAAAAGGTGACAAGCAGATATTCAACTATTTGTTTTTATCTCACAAAAATAGTTTTGAAATATAGTATATAATAATATAATTGGCATCATCGGATAATATTCAAGTTTAAAATATGCATTATTTTTCTGTCAAAATTGAAAGAACGAATGCACTTAGTAAAATAAAAAAAATAAAAAATTATTTTACTGAAACCCATTTTTTCCAGGTTTTCAAGGGCCACATAGAATGATATGGCGGGCCAGAACTGGCCCCCGGGCCTCGCGTTTGAAACCTGTGCTCTACATTAATATCTATATTAGTCACTCTGAGGGCAGCTATAACTGCAATGTGGCCCTCAATAAAAGCAAGTTGGACACCCCTGGATAGGCTATCAATAGATTAGGTTCTAAAAAACATACAGTATGTTAATAGGAATATATTATGAATAAAATCAAATAAAGACATTGAATAAATTGTGAACTTGTAGTGCAAATATAATGTAAAAAAAAAACAATGACAGTAAACCAAATAAAAGTTTATCCCAGCACTCTTTTAGACTGTTTTGGGCCACCACTGCAGATTGTACTTTGTCCCAAAAGGAGACGAAAATTATGTTATTTTTAGATCCAAGATGGAAAAATACCAACACTGAAAGCACTTGGTTTGATAAAAGAAAGGAACTGGTTCCTGTCTGTTTCCACTGAGTAAATACAGCCATCAATTACTGGAGCTACTTGCTAACGAATAGGCAAGGCAAGTTTATTTATCAAGCACAATTTGTATGCAAAGCAATTCAAAGTGCTTAACAGATGCATACCATTTATAAGAAGGTGAAAAAAAAAATCATGAATAAATTAATTAATACATTTATTAATAAATTAAATCATTATAAAAAGGTAAAATATCAAAAATAT